>NC_042621.1:23777030-24077030 GCF_901001135.1 Rhinatrema bivittatum | reverse complement strand
AGCTAGCAAAAAGTGTAGGCTTTTGTATCTGGGATGCGTGATGTCATCACAGGGGGACGCCCCTTAGGTTCGCGCCAAAGAGAGAATAACAAGCAGGGCCGCACGGCACGTGCACACTATGGTACCTGGACAACATGGCAGGCTGCAGCGCCCAAGCCGGACCAGGGATGCCAGAGAGGATGGCAGGCAGATGCCGCTGCAGCCAGACGTCCAACAACCGCGGGTGGGGTCGCAAAAACGGTAAGGTGGGTGGAGTGGAGACGTCGGGCAGCGACAGTCATAACAGTGAGTGAACAAGTGATACATACATACAGTGGCTGTGGTCTCACCAGAGTTGTTAGGGGCAGGTATTCACTCAACCCACTTATTAAGCAGGCAGGTCACTGTGAGCATATATTTGTTACCTACAGAGGATCTGAAAGTAGGCCCAACCCAATCTATTTGAATATCAGACAGGGCATTGTAATACCTCGGGTCCGTAAGGCTACTCTGTTTGCAGGTGAAATGACCTGGAATTTGCAGCAGGTGAAACAACCTTTTGTGTATGATTTCACAGCCTGGTACATGTGTGGCCAATAAACTACTTGTTTCAAGGCATCATAAGTGATATGATCACCCCAGTGTCTGTCACTTGGCTGATTGTGGGCATGCTCTAGCATGATCCTCCTATTGGACTATGGGACTACCCATTATGTGATTCCCTTCTTACTGGTCCTTATCAATAAATATTTTACTATCTGAAACTGATTTCTGGAAGTATACAGGAGCCATAAATCCTCATCTGTTTGACAGTCTGCTTCAGTGAAGGATTCATATCAGGAGCCTGAATGAAGGCATAGAATTTTCCAGGGTAGTATCTCCTTTCTGGGCATTCATTAGGTCAAAGGTGGACATTTTGCTATACCATTGGGGTATGTGGATAGTGGCCTGTGTGGCTTGATGCATGTTGATTGTTCTCACTGTTATAATTAGTGAGGTTTGGGTGGACCCTTGGACACTGTAGCAGCTGACCACGCCCAGGGGGGGAAGTCCCGTGAGGGGCCACAGGTCAGGCTCAGCTCTTGGACACACAAACACAGATTTATCTTTATTTAGACAGTTTGAGAAGCCACCAGAGGTTGCAGTAGTGAGTAAAAGATGTAGCCCCGCTGGACTAATATTCCCCAGGTGCTGGAACAGCGGTTCCTCCGGTAGCAGTGCTGTAGTGGAGTGAACTGAGAGAATGAGTACAATAGAACATTCACAGAGTCCCAAATATGGAAAAGTCCCGAGATAGGGAGAGCTGGCCCTCGAGGAGCGAGTACCAGATCCCTGGGAGCAGGGAGACTCGTTGGCAAAGTACTCACACAGCGGTTCCACGTAGGAGATGGCACTGGCATTGGAACAGAGGCAGGCCCTCGAGGAGCGAGTACCTGGTTCCAGAGAGACAGCTCTGATGATTTGGATGATAGTGGTGGTGGGGCCACTTGGCAACAGTGATCATAACATGATCAAATTAAAACTAATAACTAGAACGGGGACAATAAGTAAATCTGAGCTGAAACACTAAACTTTCAAAAGGGAAACTTCAAAGTTTTGAAAGAGGAAAATAGTTAGAAAAAGAGGAAAATAGTTAGAAAAAAATAGTTAGAAAGAAAATAGAAAAAAATAGTTAGAAAAAGAGGAAAATAGTTAGAAAAAGAGGAAAATAGTTAGAAAAAAAACTGAAAGGTGCAGCTGCAAAGGTTAAAAGTGTTCAACAGGCATGGACATTGTTTAAAAATACAATCCTAGAGGCGCAGTCCATATGTATTCCACACATTAAGAAAGGTGGAAGGAAGGCAAAACGATTACCATCATGGTTAAAAGGTGAGATGAAAGAGGCTATTTTAGCCAAAAAAACATCCTTCAAAAATTGGAAGAAGGATCCATCTGAAGAAAATAGGATAAAACATAAGCATTGTCAGGTTAAGTGTAAAACATTGATAAGACAGGCGAAGAGAGAATTTGAATTGAAGTTGGCCATAGAGGCAAAAACTCAAAATAAAAACGTTTTTAAATATATCCGAAGCAAGAAACCTGTGAGGGAGTCGGATGGACCATTAGATGACAGAGGGGTTAAAGGGGCTCTTAGGGAAGATAAGGCCATTGCAGAAAGACTAAATTAATTCTTTGCTTCTGTGTTTACTAATGAAGATGTTGGGGAGATACCAGTTCCGGAGATGGTTTTCAGGGGTGATGAGTCAGATGAACTGAACAAAATCAATGTGAACCTGGAAGATGTAGTAGGCCAGATTGACAAACTAAAGAGTAGCAAATCACCTGGACCAGATGGTATGCATCCTAGGGTACTGAAGGAACTAAAAAATGAAATTTCTGATCTATTACTTAAAATTTGTAACCTACCATTAAATCATCCATTGTACCTGAAGACTGGAGGGTGGCCAATGTAACCCCAATATTTAAAAAAGGCTCCAGGGGCGATCCGGGTAACTATAGACCAGTGAGCCTGACTTCAGTGCCGGGAAAAATAGTGGAAACTATTCTCAAGATCAAAATCATAGAGCATATAGAAAGACATAGTTTAATGGAACACAGTCAACATGGATTTACCTAAGGGAAGTCTTGCCTAACAAATCTGCTTCATTTTTTTGAAGGGGTTAATAAACATATGGATAAAGGTGAACCGGTAGATGTAGTGTATTTGGATTTTCAGAAGGCGTTTGACAAAGTCCCTCATGAGAGGCTTCTATGAAAACTAAAACGTCATGGCATAGGAGGCGATGTCTTTTCGTGGATTACTGGTTAAAAGACAGGAAAGAGAGAGTAGGATTAAATGGTCAATTTTCTCAGTGGAAAAGGGTAAACAGTGGAGTGCCTCAGGGATCTGTACTTGGACCTGTGCTTTTCAATATATATATAAATGATCTGGAAAGGAATACGATGAGTGAGGTTATCAAATTTGCGGATGATACAAAATTATTCAGAGTAGTTAAATCACAAGAGGATTGTGATACATTACAGGAGGACCTTGCAAGACTGGAAGATTGGGCATCCAAATGGCAGATGAAATTTAATGTGGACAAGTGCAAGGTGTTGCATATAGGGAAAAATAACCCTTGCTGTAGTTACACGATGTTCGGTTCCATATTAGGAGCTACCACCCAGGAAAAAGATCTAGGCATCATAGTGGATAATACTTTAAAATCGTCAGCTCAGTGTGCTACAGCAGTCAAAAAAGCAAATAGAATGTTAGGAATTATTAGGAAGGGAATGGTTAATAAAACGGAAAATGTCCTAATGCCTCTATATTGCCCCATGGTGAGACCGCACCTTGAATACTGTGTACAATTCTGGTCGCCGCATTTCAAAAAAGATATAGTTGCGATGGAGAAGGTACAGAGAAGGGCAACCAAAATGATAAAGGGGATGGAACAGCTCCCCTATGAGGAAAGGCTGAAGAGGTTACTGCTGTTCAGCTTGGAGAAGAGATGGCTGAGGGGATATGTGATAGAGGTCTTGAATGGGTAGATGTGAATCGGTTATTTACACTTTTGAATAATAGGACTACGGGGTATTCCATGAAGTTAGCAAGACTAATCGGAGAAAATTCTTTTTCACTCAACGCACAATAAAACTCTGGAATTTGTTGCCAGAGGATGTGGTTAGTGCAGTTAGTGTAGCTGGGTTCAAAAAAGGTTTGGATAAGTTCTTGGAAGAGAAGTCCATTAATGGCTATTAATCACATTTATTTAGGGAATAGCCACTGCTATTAATTGCATCAGTAGCATGGGATCTTCTTAGTGTTTGGGTAATTGTCAGGTTCTTGTGGCCTGGTTTGGCCTCTGTTGGAAACAGGATGCTGGGCTTGATTGACCTTTGTTCTGACCCAGCATGGCAATTTCTTATGTTCTTATGTTCTTACTCACTGATGGTGTCTGTAGCGATTTCTTCCAAGTAGAAGAGGAGATAGATGTAGGCAACGGGTCAGGGAACATGGGCCCTCGAGGAGAGAGTACCGGTTACTGATAGTGATCTTAAAGAAGCAGAAGAGGCCCCCGAGGAGTGGGTACCCCGTTAGCAGAAAGAGTCCAATAGAAGTTGGAGAGGCAGAGTAGCTGGGTACAGAGAGCAAATCCCACCTGTAAGAATCTCCTTGCTAACTCAATGGCTAGCAATAAAGTGTAGGCTTAAATATCCGGGCAGCATGACTTCATCACAGGGGGATGCCCCTGAAGAATGCGCCAATGAGGACATAAAATGAGGGCCGTGTAGAACATGGCAGGAGGCACCGCCCAAGCCGGTCCGGGGACGCCGGAGAGGACAGCAAGCAGATGCCGCGGCAGCCAGGCATCCATGAAGAGCAGGAGGAGCCACAGAAAAGGAAAGGTAGGTGGAGTGAAGCCATCAGGAAGTGATGGTCGCAACAGTACCCTCCTTCAAAGGGTACTGTTGCGACCATCATCGCTCGTATCCTTGGTTTCCAAGGATACGAGCGATGAAACTGATGGAGCATCTCTTTGTCAAGGATATTAGCCAGAGGCTCCCAAGAATTTTATTCAGGGCCAAAACCTTCCCATTAAAGAAGGTATTCCCAAGTCTTGCCTTATCTTCGGACATCAAGGACGGCTTCGACCTTGTATTTTAGGTCATCTTCTGCATTGCTAGGAGATGGTTAGGCCGGAGTTCTTTCACCTTATCACGAACCGGGTGGTCGATTCTAGTAGCCAAAACCACTAGTTCATCCAGCGAGTCAGGTGTTTCACGAGCTGCTAGCTCGTTTTTCAAGCGAGTATTCAGGCCTCTGAAGAAGAGAGTTTTGAGGCATTTGGGGTCCTAGCAGAGTTCTGTAGCAAGAGCCAGTGGTCAGTTGCCTTGCTTCATGTCCACCAGAGCAGAACCGGCAACAGTCACTCGGGCAGGATCACCAAAAATGGATTTAAATAAGTCCAAATATCCATCAATATTCTGCAAAATAGGATCCTTGTGTTCCCACTGTGTTGAGGCCCAAGACAAGGCTCTTCCATCAAGATAAGATAGAATGTAAGTAGTCTTGGCAATAGCTGAGGGGAAGTGAGAAGCCTATAATGCAAAATGCATGCAGCACTGGTTTAGAAAGCCCCTGATTCTCTGAATCTCTCCCGAGAAACGAACTGGAGCAGCCAGCGGTACAGTAGTCTTTAAAGTTACTTCAGGTAACTGACCTTCATTATTGGAAGTAGTGCCTTGAAACTTCTGTGCATGCAGCTAATGGAACGTTGAAGTGAGTTTCTCCAATGCGTCTTGCTGTTCAGAAATGCGCAGGGCCAGGCCCGGAATGGCCTGCAGGGCATCGAGCTGTGCCAGATCCATGGAGTTAACAGTCTGTTATTGTTTGTAAGGTTTTGGGGGGACCCTTGGACACTGTGGCAGCTGACCACGCCCACGGCCGGAAGTCCCATGAGGGGCCACATGTCAGACTCAGCTTTGGGACACACAATGCAGAGTTATATCTTTTATTAGACAGAGTTGAGAAGCCACCAGAGGTGGCAGTAGTGAGTAGAGATGAAGCCTGGCTGGGCTAGGGTTCCTCAGGATACTGGAACAGCGATTCCCTCTATGGCTGTGCTGTAGTGGAGAAAACTGAGATAGTGAGTACAGTGGAGCATACACAGAGTTCTGGTATAGAGCTTCATTGGTAAAGTTACTCACATAACGGTTTCTCCCAGAAGGCTACACAGAAGCTGGAATAGAGGCAGGCCCTCGAGGAGCGAGTACCAGTTCCTGATAGTGACCTGAAAGAAATGAGAGAGGGCCCCAAGGAGCGGGTATCCCGTTAGGTTAAAGTCCGAAAGTTGGAGAGGCAGAGTAGCTAGGTACGGAGAGCGAATCACATCCGTAAAGAGATCCCTTGCTAACTCGATTAGCTAGCAAAAAGTGTAGGCTTTTGTATCCGGGATGCGTGATGTCATCACAGGTGGACGCCCCTGAGGTTTGCACGAAAGAGAAAATAAGAAGCAGGGCCGCACGGCACACGCGCCCTATGGTACCTGGACAACATGGCAGGATGCAGCGCCCAAGCCGGACTGGGGACGCTGGAGAGGATGGCAGGCAGATGCCGCGGCAGCCAGATGTCTATCAACCATGGGAGGAGTCTCAAAAAGGTAAGGTGGGCGGAGTGGAGACGTCGGGCAGTGACAGTCGTAACAGTAAACAATGCTGTACAGCCATTTGCACAGCTATCAGTGCTGCGATGAGCTTTGCATACTGATTTGATTTGGATGCCAGAGCATGGGACCACAGGTGTGATTCTCCTCCCATGCTATTACTACTCTGGCTACCAATTCATGGTCACTATCCCTGAAGAAAGCACAACTGTCATCATAGGATTTAAGAAAAAGGGTGCACATTGCTTTGTCATGCGCATTAGGGATGTGAATCGTTTTTTGACGATTTAAAAAAATCATCAAAAATCGTTAGAGTTGCGATACAATAGAAATTCCCCCGATTTATCGTGAAAAATCGTAAATCGGGGGAGGGGGGAGGGCGGGAAAACCGGCACACCAAAAAAAACCCTAAACCCTTTAAAACAAATCCCCCACCCTCCCGAACCCCCCCAAAATGTTTTAAATTACCTGGTGGTCCAGTGGGAGGGTCCCGGCGCGATCTCCCACTCTCGGGCCATCAGCGCCATTTTGGTTGCCACTAATATAAATGGCGCCGATGGCCCGATAAAAAAAAACAACCCACCTGACCCTTTAAAATTAGCCCCTTAGCCTCACCCACTCTCCCGACCCCCTCCCCCAAAAAACTTTTTACACATACCTGGTGGTCCAGGGGGGCCGCGGGGAATGATCTCCCGTTCCCAGGCCATCAGCTGCGCTAAAATAAATGGCGCCGATGGCCCTTTGCCCTTACCATGTGACAGGGCAAAGGTAGCACCAGCGCCATTTTGAATATTGGCAATACGGCCGGAGTGCAGGAGATCGCTCCCGGACCCCCGCTGGACCCCCAGGGACTTTTGGCCAGCTTGGGGGGGCCTCTTGACCCCTACAAGACTTGCCAAAAGTCCAGCGGGGGTCCGGGAGCGACCTCCTGCACTTGGGCCGTATTGCCAGCATTCAAAATGGCGCCGGCGCTACCTTTGCCCTCACTATGTCATGGGGTGACATTCAAAATGGCGCCGGCGCTACCTTTGCCCTCACTATGTCATGGGGTGTCATAGTGACATAGCTGTGTTCTCACCATGGATCAATTCAGATGATTCACATTTTCTGTTTTATTCACCATGTCCTTCCTAATAATTTCTAACATTCTGTTTGCTTTTTTGACTGCCGCAGCACACTGAGCTGACAATTTCAATGTATCATCCACCACGATGCCTAGATCTATTTCCTGGGTGGTAGCTCCTAATATGGAACCTAACATTGTGTAACTACAGCAAGGGTTATTTTTCCCTATATGCATCTCTGTGCACTTATCCACATTTAATTTCATCTGCTCCTCCATTGCCGTTAAATGAAATTTCAGGTATTGTCTCTATCACAGAAAAGGAAGCCACATTTTTGGTGGAGCAACATCCCATAATTCCAACATTTTATATATTACCAATGATCCATAAGTCCACTGTCAATCGCCTGGTCGTTTGATTGTTGTAGGTGTTGGCTCTATTTTGGGACCGTTAGCAATTTTTGTAGACACATTTCTGAGACCCTTTGTCCCCTTAGCATGTTTAATTGCCCGTGATTCTTCTCATTTTTTTAGAATTGCTATATGCTATACCTGTCACAACTGACAATATCACATTTATTAGACATTGAATCTCTGTATCTGAATATTCCTCAATTTGAGGCAATTACAACAGTGAGAGAAATTTTAGATATACGTTCAGGTGAGATATGGGTTCCAACTGACTTCCTAGTGCAATTAGCATCACTGGCATTGACCAAGAATTATTTCATATTTCAAGGAATTTTTTATCAACAGGTGAAAGGCACAGTAGTGGCAGCCCCAATGGCCCCTGATATAGTGTGACTATACGTGTCATCTTCTGAGGAACATTTCATATACACATGCAGATTTTGGTGTAGAGTCAGGTTGTGGCTCTAGTATATTAATGTTGTGTTTTTGATTTGGTGTGGTAATGAAGCTTCTTTTAAAATGTTTTTTGATTTTTTAAACTATTGTGACTCTAATCTGCACTTTGGGGTTGATTTTAAAACAAGCACCCAAGCATTCATGAGCGCTTAGTTCCTGGTGCGCGTACATGGACGTCCTGATTTTATATCATGCATGCATCGCTGTGCGCATGTTATAAAATATGGTTCCCACGCTCACATGTGCGCCGGATATTACTATCTGCACTCACATGTGGGCACGCAGGGGGAGAATTTTAAAAAACAAAGCGTGATGACACAAGTAGGCTTATCCCAGTTCCCTCCCAGTCTGCTCCACTTAAGGAGTCTACTCGCGTTGTTGCACATTGTTTTTTAACATTTCCTCCCTGCCTGCGCTAGATGCAAGTCCCGACCCACCTGCACATGCTCCAATTAAGGAGTAGACTGGGAGGGAACTTTCCTATACCTCTACCAAACCTTCCTCCCTTTCCCCCTCTCCTCTCCTCTCCTCTCCTCCCCGACCCCTAACCCCTGCCTAGCTAGCCTATTTATTTTTGTTTTCAAACTTACTGTTCCTTCAGAGCAGAAAGAACTTCAGCGCGCCGGTGTTTCCCCGGGACAGGGTCTAATGGCCACTGTCCCAGTCGGCCCCTGCATTGTCCCACCTGGACTCCACCCCCCCAGCTCACCACTTTTCTCTGGCCCAGCACTTCTGCGCATACCAGGAGATACATGTGTGGCTGGGCTGAAAAATGAATTCAATACACGCATGGCCCAGCACTGGGCATTGAAAATTTGGGCGCATATATATACGGCTGATCCTTATCTGGTAGCTTTTTTAAATATATGGGTTATCTGCTTAGGAGTCAGAACTGGGTTTTGAGATGACCTTATATAGGAAGAAAATTGATTGCAACTCCTTGTTATGGTTTGATAGTTGTCATCCGTGTAGGAAGAAGGAAGTTGTACCAGTTAGCCAATTTTTTTGGCTACACTCTGTTCATCACTTGAAAAATTTAAAGAGCAAATGGTAATCATGCGTGCTTTCTTCTTAGAAAAGGGGTACCAAAGGAAGATGATCAAGAGAGCCTATAAAAGGGCATGATGTTCTGACCGTGAGTAGCTATTATGTAAGAAACCTCCTGCTACTACTGATAAGGTTGTATGCTTTTTGTCACATACCCCTATCATGCACAAGATAGTAAATATTATTAGACTTCATTGGTCAATGCTAAGGGAATTTGATATCTTTATAAACATCCCAAGATGTCACAGGAATTTTAGTTATGGTCATCTACCACTTGTAAGTCTAAACATTTGATATATATTATCATATGCCCCTGTAGGTTATTATATGTGGGCAAAACTATTCATTGTCTGAAGACAAGAAATATTGAACATCACAGCAATCTGAAGCATGCACATATCGAGGAATCTTTAGTACAACATTGGATGGATGTAGGGCCTGAGATTACAGATTTGCATTTTGTTTTGCTATATAGCAAATCTGATTCTCGGGTGGTGATTCATCAAAGTTTCTGATTAAGGTTGAACAGAAATGGATCTACCATTTGAATTTAGTGATTCAATATGGGCTTAATAAAAAAATTGAATGGGATGTTTTTTTCTAATTGTTATCCTTTCTGTTTTTGTTTTTTGATTAATGTGTTGTCATGAGAAGGTGTGTAACAGCAGTGTTCTCTCTGTAATGTGGAAGAGTTAACTGTGATAGGATATTAGTTATTATGATGTGACCTCTTCTGATTGGTATATTTGTATTACATGCATTTATAAAGGTAGGAGGAGTATAAACATTTGCATGCTGCGTCTTCAGTCTGATTGGTTTGATGGGCTTTGAAGTATATTTCTATGAGATGCTTGAGTTAATATTGTAAGTTTGAGACTGTGTTATTTTTTACCTTTTATTATGATTATGTAGCCTTATGCTTAAGAACATAAGAATATGCCATACTGTGTCAGACCAAGGGTCCATCAAGCCTAGCATCCTGTTTCCAACAGTGGCCAATCCAGGCCATAAGAACCTGGCAAGTACCCAAAAACTAAGTCTATTCCATGTTACCGTTGCTAATAATAGCAGTGGTTATTATATACGTCAACTTAATTAATAGCAGGTAATGGACTTTTCATCAAGAAACTTATCCAATCCTTTTTTAAACACAGCTATACTAACTGCACTAACCACATCCTCTGGCAACAAATTCCAGAGTTTAATTGTGCGTTGAGTGAAAAAGAACTTTCTCTGATTAGTTTTAAATGTGCCACATTGCTAACTTCATGGAGTGCCCACTAGTCTTTCTATTATCTGAAAGCGTAAATATAACCGATTCACATCTACCCATTCCAGACTTCTCATGATTTTAAACACCTCTATCATATCGCCCCTCGGCCGTCTCTTCTCCAAGCTGAAAAGTCCTAACCTCTTTAGTCTTTCCTCATAGGGGAGCTGTTCCATTCCCTTTATCATTTTCATAGCCCTTCTCTGTACCTTCTCCATCGCAATTATATCTTTTTTGAGATGCAGCGACCAGAATTGTACACAATATTCAAGGTGCAGTCTCATCATGGAGCGATACAGAGGCATTATGGCATTTTCCATTTTATTCACCATTCCCTTTCTAATAGTTCCCAACATTCTGTTTGCTTAAGATCTTTGATGCACTTTCTGTGCTTTGTTTTAGTACTTTGAAGACTTTTAGTGAGTCTTGATGTTTCAGCCGTCTTTTGTGACTTGGAGTCATGGTGCAATGTTTTGAACACCTCTTTCTGAAGGTAGGCTATAAATAATTATCTTGCTAAGCCTATATATATTGAGGCACTTCGAATGAGAAGATGATTTTAAATACTTTGTTTTCCTTGGTTGTTATGATTTTTCTATTTTCATGTTCACTTGGATGCCGGTAGTGGATGCCAATGTGAGATTTGTATAGAAGGACTTCCTTACAATGATCGAGATTGGAGTGAATACTAGTTCTGAATTTAGGTGTATTACATTTGGAGTTGGTAAGTGACTGTCTAAATATACAGAATTGTATTTGTTTGATTTTTCAATAAATGTTTTTGTGTAAGAATAACTTTTATTGTATGTGAATTTTTCATTCTCTTTTTCGTTTTAGCTCCCCTGAAGCAGCCTCGGTTTCGAGACAAAACTTGGGCCCTGGACAGGCTTTTTTCCTATGAAGACTGAGACTCTAATTGGAAATGGAATTGTCCCTTGGAGATTAGTTGGTAAACATGAGGAAGGTCGGGTTGGAAGTGGTATTATTTTCAAATAAGATGTTCTTATGAACTGTAAATACAGTTGGAAAGTTGTGGCACATTTAAAACTAATCGGAGAAAGTTCTTTTTCACTCAACGCACAATTAAACTCTGGAATTTGTTGCCAGGGGATGTGGTTAGTGCAGTTAGTGTAGCTGTGTTTAAAAAAAGGATTGGATAAGTTCTTGGAGGAGAAGTCCATTACCTGCTATTAAATAAGTTGTTTTAGAGAATAGCCACTGCTATTATTAGCAACAGTAGCATGGGATAGACTTAGTTTTTGGGTACTTGCCAGGTTCTTATGGCCTGGATTGGCCACTGTTGGAAACAGGATACTGGGCTTGATGGACCCTTGGTCTGACCCAGTATGGCATGTTCTTATGTTCTTATGTTTTCCTGAGTTTTATCTTGTTATATATGTTTTTATAGGTGATTGTGTGTATGAATGGGTGAGTACTCTAGTATGTATGTATGTGTGTGATAATTTTGTATTCATTTGTATGACATTTACTGCTAAAATATTTTTGCATATGTGTATGTATTGTGTAAGATTTATGCATGATAGATGCAAGTTAATCTATATGTACTGTGTTAAGTGTATTACAAGACATATGTAAGTCAATCTGTAATAAAAGTGATATATATATGTTGTTTGAATAAAATGTTTTTAAAATATGTGTTAGGGATTATATAAAATTGTTTATTAGCTTACTCCTATTATTTGGATGTATTGCTTATTTGGGAAAATAACTTTGATTCTTAGCCAGTGCATGTTTTTTGCACTATTGTCCACCCTAGGGACTATATTTTACCATTGCCTCGACCACCAGCTTGGCACTCTGGGCAGGTGCTCATCTTTCCTGCTCATAGAGATAGCCTTGAGATTATAGGATTGCAGAAGGTATGGACAATGGGCAGACCAGATGGCCTATGCTTTCTTTTGCTGTTTTCATCTTCTGATTCTGTTTCTCATTGGATATTTTTTATCTCTCTTTTTTTAAAATCAGAATCCTTTTGAATTTTTTTTGGGAATGTGCAGGGGCTTTGGGGCTGTTTTTTTTTCTTTCTTTTTACCCTAGTTCAGGATGCACATTTTATTGAAATGAATGAAGCAAAATTGAATAGATTGCATTTTTCAGTAGAAATAGTTTTCTGTTGGCTTGTATGAAATTGCTCTTTCAAGCTGTAGTTTCCAGCATTTTCTGGGACTTTCCAAGCTGATGCAGCTTTTCAATTCTATGAAACATTACACCTAGTAATAAAAGTCGCAACCAAAAGCCGTGATAATGACAGGTCAGCTCTATAAGTTAACACATGATTCAGTGAAAAAAGGCTTTTATTAGATAGACATCCATTTGAAATGGATTTCTGAGTATTAATATAAAAATAGGCACAGTACAGTATATCTTTCCATTTGTATTCATCAAAAATGATAGATTGGAATTATGGATGTGTATTATTAAGCTGAATGGGAAAAAATGTCTTAGGCAGGCACTGCTTAGCAGAAAGAGATATCATGATTCAGCATCAAACTGTTACTCCATTAATTAATAGTAATCAATTTTTTTTTTATTTAACTAAGTGATAAAATCTAAGAAAAAAAATGAAAAGACAGGAACATGAATGATCTTGAAATTTTTAAACTCTTTCAAATATCACTTGAAGTTATGTAATTATCAACAGGACTGACTCACGATATTTGCAGGACAAGGGACAAATTTGGTTGGGTAGCCCCCCTTCCCCCATCTAGCCATGTGAACCTCTCTAATCTCAGAGACTGGGAGCACATGCTCACTGTAATCCCATACTGCTAGTCTACCTTGATCTCTCTTACAGTTGGAAAAGGAAACAGTGGAAAAGGGGTTAAGAGACTTCATGGAGGTAGACCTGAGAACACGTATGTATAAGTATGGGAAAGGTGGGTGCTGGTGGGAACTAAAGTGGGGATTTTTTATTCTTCTATGCAAGGTGGTAGATTACAAAGGAGAAATATAAAAAGGCTGTCTAGGATTAAATGAAATCTGACAAGTGGTCACACACTTTGGCTTGCAGATGGAAGGTATCTTTATCAGTGAGGGCAATGAGGGATAAGTTGTTCTCTTTCTACCAGCATTTTCAATGTTATTATATAACTAGGCAATAAGAGAATGAGCATAGGGAAGGCCAATACTGCTGTTTTTTGTTTTATTTAGAAACTTTTCTATACCGATATTCGTAGCGACATCATATCGGTTTACAGTAAAACAGCAGGTAGACATTACATTGAACAGGTAGGGGGCTATATGGGATACATAGGAACAGTAAGCTTAGCAAGGAAGTGAGACCTGCTAAGACTGAAACACAGTTCAGATAAGATGGGTTCCGATTTCCACTTTCTTTTCAGTCTTTCCCTGATGCAGTGCTCTGAGACTTGAAACATTGGACCAATGCTGGGTTCAAACAGATGTAAAGCAGATGCATAAGCTAAGTTTTTAAAGTGCATTTTGAAAAATGTTTAAAAAAATTGATGAGCAAAGATTATAACATAAGATGTTGTCCATTTTCATTTGACTCTGACATTACAATGTCTCTGACATTACAATGTTACAGAACCCACCTGAATTACCTTCAGGAACACAGTCACTGTTAATATACCACCTAGTCTTTTTTTGAAATTTGTATCTTTATTCCTACAATTCACTGTTTTGACATTACTTCTTCTGTTTCACAATGTTTTGCTTCACATTGTCACTGGAATGATCTATAATAATACCATTATTCCCCACTTTTTATCCTACACACACTCCCAAAAATTTAAACCTCTCTATCATAACCTCTCACATTCATCACATAACCTCTCCATTCACAGTCATCCCACATTCCTAACTAACACACACTCTCAACCTCCAATGTCTATGGACAGAATCTTAACCATACAGCTACTATAGCCCTGTGTATCTATCATATCATCTATTACCCCTCCTGTACCGACCCTGGCACTGCAAGATGTATCTCTGTTAACCCCACACAATTAAATCACATTCCCAAACCCCACAGTCTTTATACAGCCGACTTCAAATCGTTATTCCTTGTTTTACGAATGTTGTCTCTTGAAAGTGTTATTTGTTTCTCAATCCATTGTGAATTTCCAATTCTAGACCACCTTGCTTGCTCTCTATCCCAGTGATCCCTTATGCTGTTCCAATTTGAAACCGGCTCAATGAGCACTAAATTTTCTCCCTCGTCTCCAAAACATTTGCTTTATTGCTATTGCAGAAATCACCAGGACTATCGCACACTCTCCCAAGTCCTCCATCTCCACATGCAGGGCTTAAAACTGGGTCAGGTAGCAAAGCGTGTATTCAGTTACATATGCTTACATCTTATGCTTCTTTCTGTATAGTTAAGACTGCTCCTGCTACACTCCGAGGCCCACCTAACTCCAGCCGGCCCCATTACCCAAAGGCTCAAACAGCAGGGAACAAGGGTTGATATTGGTGAAGCTCCAGCCGGCCTCCATCAGTCAGCTCATTCTACCTGCCGACGGTGGGGACCCGTAGGATCCTCCTATGGGTAGCGTCAATCCCACCTCGGCCCAAGAGTCCACCTCCCGCGCAACACATACTACTTCTGTCTGTGTATATTCCTCTGATGCTGTTATGCGCACTGGCTGCGGCAGACCCGTGGCTCAGCCCCCTCACCTCTCTAAAAGTGATACAGCACCTGGTCCCTCATCTCTGGTGGCTGCTGCCTCCATCCTCGGGCTGTCCCTGGGGCTTCTGGCTCTGCTATAGTTCCTGATGCTCTGCGTTGGGCCTCTCCGCGTAGCCTGTGGAGAGACGCTGTCCTGACCACCGCTGCACCCCTCCCTAGGCGTGCGTGCACGCACAACTGATCCTCTAATAGGGCTCCGGATGATGACTTCGCTATATAAGGCCAGGCTCGCTCCGGATGATGACTTCGCTATATAAGGCCAGGCTCCGCTCTCTCAAATGGCCTTTGTAACAGGTCCCCCTCGCTAGTCAAGGGCTCATTGCTTCTTCTGTTCCTGGTTCCTAATCCTGATTGTCTTCGTTCCTGTTTCCTTGTTCCTGAATTCCTGTTCCTTCGCCTCTCCTTCGGATTGCTAACCTGGTTTAACCTCTGCATCGTCTGACTACTCCGTTGCCTCTCTCCAACCCCGGACCTTTGTGTTGCCTGACTAATCCGTTGCCTCTCTCAAGCCCCGAACCTTTGCATCGCCTGACCACGCTATTGTTTCTCTCCAGCCCTGGACTTCTGCTTTGTCTGACCATCCTTTGACTCTCTCCTCGTCCAGACCTCAGGCTTGCTTGCCACTGCTTCCAGCCTGCCACCAGGCCTGAATCCAGCTTGCTTAAAGACGCCTCTTCAGCCTTTGTCCTGGATGTGGTTCATTCAGGCTTCTGCCTGCTCTTGCTCGGGCGCCATCTGTTAGACTGTGTTCCTATTGGCACCCGGTTCTCCGGGACTCCACCTCATCCAGTTCAGACTGTTATCTACACTGGTTGCTGTATCTGGGCTGACCTCGATCCACCCATCAACAACCATTGATGGAGGCCACCTAAGTCCATCTGGCACTGGCACCCAAAGGCTCAACCTGCGGGGAACGAGGGCTGGTATTGGTGAAGCACCAGCTGGCCTCTGTCTGTCAGCCCTCTCTGCCTGCCGATGGTGAGGTCCCATTGGATCCCTCCTATGGGTAGCATCAACCCCACCTCAGTCCAAGGGTCCACCTCCGGCGCAACAGATGCTTTGGTTAATTTGCAGATTTAGAACAGAGAACTGAGTAGAATCACATTGTGATCTTTGGTGGCTATTGGTACATCACAATTTAATGTTCCTGCTGCAATGAAAGACAATCTGAGCTTACATTATAAACAAGAACTTTTGTAAAATAAGATAAGATCTAAGAATTTACATCTGAAGTTTCCCAAAACAATAATTTTGTCTGCTACAGATTTCTTTAAAAGATATGTGGTAGAATCTTTGCAGTTCTCTTCATTTTTATGCTCAGGGATGGTAACTTTCAAATTGGTGCTTGGGCACACATTGACACATGTACATTGACCCATACCCAGGGACGTGGCCATTATATAATTTGTGCATGTATATGCATGCCAAATAGCCCAGACATGTGCACTAAATTATAAGTGGGTGCATGCATGGGTATGTAAATCCAATCTCTACTTCGCCAGTCAGGATTTTAAAAGGGACGTGTGCTGACACCATTACCAGTTTACCAGTTTGGCCACCAGTTCATCCAATTAACAGCTAGGTCCTCCAGACCCCTTGGTTTGATAGCCTATACTACTCCCAGTTATCCTAGACCCTTTAAACCCCTCTGAAATGGCTTGACCTTTTTCTTTTACAACTTACACGTCATTCATAGCAGAAATAAAGAAACACAACAGGGAACCTCAGCACCAGGGTATGTAAAAATGTAAGTACACATCTCTTGGCCAGTACAAGACAAGTTCATGCCCCGTTGCTTTTTGACAAGTTTTGAGATGTGCTTGCCAGAGCATTTACTTGCGAATCTAGGTGTCTTTTAAAATAGGGTCGATGCGCGTAAGCCTGACATTCGCGCATCAACTAATTTCATATTATTTATTTATTTGTGTGTTTATTTATTTATATGCCATCTTTCTGAAATTAACAATCATGGTAGTTTACAATAAAAATATTATATAAAAATCTCTCCTGGGACCCCCGCTGGACCACCAGGTACTTTAGAAAAGGTTTGGGGGGTTGGGAGGGTGGGGGATTATAAATAATTAAATTGAAGGGACGGGGTGGGTTTGGGGGTTGTTTTTGTGTGCCCTTTCTTCCTGCCCCTGCCCCAAAATGATAACAGAACCCCACAAAAAGTTTGTGGGGTTTTCCTATCTCTTTTGGGGACCCACCGATACAGAAAAACGATTCACATCCCTACCAAGTGTCCCTACTCCCTTCTCAATCTCATCCAGGAGAGCCCAAAGTCTCCCAGTCCCATTCTCTTAGGGTTACCCTCGACTACATTCACACAATCCACACCCTCAGTCCTTTAATTAAGTCCTTTACTGGCTCTGGCTTCAAATTCCACCCCAGTGGAGCTTCATGGACTGATTGGGGAACCACCAGTGCTGATTCCTCTGTATCCTCAGTTGCTGGAGTCTCCACAGTGCCACCCTCTGGGCTCTCCATGGAATTTTCCTCCAGCTTTATGCAGTGCCTCCCTCTGGGCTCTCTGTGGTTTCTTCTTCTGTATACTCTGGCCACTTGCCCACTGGGGTCCCCGCAGCAGCACCACCCTCTGGGCTCATCATGGCATCTCTCACTTTCCTTTCTGTATTCTCTCCCTCTGGGCTTCTCACAGGAGGTACTTTGAGGTTCCCGCTAGTGTTTAGTTACCCTACAGGGTCTTCATCTAGACCACCTGTAGCATCATCTTCCCACTTCTCAACATTGCTCCTCCTGGGCAGTCTGCGTCACTCTCCTTAGTGCTGTTTGTGACCTGTCTCTCAGTGTTCTTCCAAGCCCCCTTCTCTGTGCTCACAGGAACTATTGATAGACTTCCAGTACTGGTTGGGGTACAGGAGGTCCTGGTGAAGACCTACAGGTCTTCACCAGGACCTCCTGTAATGCCAATCTCCAGCCTTGCTTCCAGCAGGCTAATAGATTTTCTCAGCTCACTCACTAGCATATCATTCTCTCTGGCAACTTGTTTCTGGTCCTCTTCCCATGTAGTGATATTTCTTGTAGTTGAGCACCCAGCTGCTGCCATTCTGTAGTGTCCCCTCCTGGGCAATCAGCATTGCCACTTCCTGACAAGGCTACAAAGCTCCATGCCACATAGATATTGACCACAGCCCAACGTGCTTCCTGGTTCCATTTTTGCTCAGCCCAGGCCCGCTGACTTCTTGCCAGGCTTTCTTGTAATCTCCTTTCTCCCTTCTGGAGATTCTGGATCATGGCCTGCCAGCTTCCTTCAGTCATGCTTTCAGACTGCTACATTCTGGGGCTGCACACCTTCTCTGCAGAGTGGCTTGCTTGCTGGAATAGGGCTCTGCCCTGCTCAGTATAGCCCTACTGCACCGGTGTTCTTTCACTTTTCTTTTCAATCAAAAAATGTAAAAAAAAATCCTGCTTGACTAGCAGTAACTTGCTCACTGTTAAATCCCTGTCTCTCCCAGCAGGGCTTCTCCCTTTAGCTGGTTCAACTGTAAAACATCCTGCAAAACGTCCTGGTTCAACTGTAAAACGTCCTGCAACCAGACCTACACACTGTTTCCTCTCTACCTGAACTTTAAAACCTTGGGTTTTTCATCAGTGCACCTTCTGCATACCCTTTTACAAACTACCATGTACTCCTGCACTCCCTGTGCTCTGTACCTATTTTTAGAGCCACAGGATCCCTGGGTTCTGTACAGCATTTAGAGCCACAGGTCGTCTTCACCACTCTCTGCACTCCAAAAGACACTTTCTTGGAGGCTGTTTTTTAGGGTTTTTTTTGTGCACTGCTTAGAAATAAATCCCATGCATGACATCATATGTGGGAATGAGTGATGATTCCCACAGTCCTGGAGACAAATTTGACTGACTACAGCCTTCTTAAAACAGTACTCTCTATTATAACCTTACACTTGCACAACCATAGAATGTCTTCTCCTCAGATAGTTTACACTGTTTACCTACAACATGTTGCTTAATCTCAGCTCAGTGTTTGGACAGTGTTGCATGCAGGAGTTCCGTTCCTCCTGTATACCTGGGCCTGATCTGATTTACTACACCTGGATCCCAGCTCTTATTCCCCAGTCTCTGGTTACACCCTTGAAGCTCCACTTGCCCCGCAGGTTCCCGCCCATACAGCATACTCTCCTGTGTTGTGCAGGAGATGGACCCTTGGGCCGAGGTGGGGTTGATGCTACCCGTAGGAAGGATCCTACGGGTCCCCACCATCGGCAGGCGGAGTGGGCTGACTAACGGAGGCCAGCTGGAGCTTTACCAATACCAGCCCTCATTCCCCATGGGTTGAGCATTTGGGTACCGGGGCTGGCTGGACTTAGGTGGGCCTCCGTATGTCATCATCAGTGGAAGGATGGAGAGGTCAGCCCAGAGACAGCAACAGAAGAACTGGAAAGTCTGTACTGTAAGAGGCGGAGTCCCAGAGACCCAGGTGCCAAAAGAATCAGACAGGGGGTGCTCGAGCAAGAACAGGCCGAAGCCTGAAAAGGCCAGGTCCAGGATGTAGACAGCAGAGGCGTAATAGAGCAAGCTGGAGTCAGGGCTGGCGGCAATCAAGGAGCGATGGCAAGGCATGGCTGAGGTCTGGACTAGGAGATGATCAGTAGCATAGTCAGGCAAAGCGTAGTTCTGGACTAGGAGATGATCAGTAGCGTAGTCAGGCAATGCGGAGGTCTAAACTAGGAGATGATCAGTAGTGTAGTCAGGCAAAGTGGAGGTCTGGGCTAGGAGATGATCAGTAGCGTAGTCAGGCAAAATGGAGGTCAGGTCCAGGAGAAGATCAATAGCGTGGTCGGGCAAAGCAGAGGTCGGGTCCAGGAGAAGATGAATAGCATGGTCAGGCAAAGCAGAGGTCAGTCTAGGAGAAGATCAATAGCATAGTCAAGCAAAGCAGAGGTCGGGTCCAGGAGAAGATGAATAGCATGGTCGGGCAAAGCAGAGGTCATGTCCATAAGGAAAGTTAGATAGCAAGAACTCAGGAACAGAGAAGACAAGCAGGAACAGGAACTCGAAGGGAACAGGAACCAGGAACACGATGAAATCACCAGGAGGCAACAAAGTACACGAGCAGCATGGAGACCTGTTGCAAAGGCAACTAACAGGAGCTGAGCCCGGCCTTATATACCAGAGCTTCAGCGATGTCATCATCTGGGGCCACGGCCAAGTTCCCTCCGCGGGCCCTTTAAAACCAAGAGTGATGCTCGTGCGTGCACCTAGGGAGGGGCGCAGCGCCGAATGACAGCATCTCTCCTCGGGCCATGCAGAGAGGCCCCTCTCAGAACACAGGAGCTTGTTGCAGTAGCTCGAGCACCGGGGGGCCCGAGGATGGAGCCAGCAGTCCACCGCCACAAGAGATGTGGAACCAGACGCTGGATTCAGCAACGGTAGGTGAGAGGGCTGGGCCGCAGGCCTGCCGCGGCCGGCACATGCAACATCCTGAAGGCATTTAAGGTTGATCAGACATTTAGGGAACCACTAGGAGCACTACTGATTAGATTTAGATATAGATCTTGTGATTTGATAGTATTTTAAATACAAAAATTGCACATTTTGTGGTTAGAAAATCCAGATGTTTCCTGACATTTCTAGGGAGATGCAAGCTAGAAGGAAGCAATTCCTTCGATGTATACAATGAGTTTTTGACATTGATGCTTCTTTGTATCTGAAATTGCCCTGCAAATGTGAGGTAGTGTTCATTTGGAAACTTTTTTGATAGATAAGACACAGGATAGTTGGGTTTCACTTGGACAGCATGTTATAGGCATTATTGTTTTTCTTTTTTTTTTTTTTCATTTGTTTTCTCCCTTTTTACTTTTCATTTTTAAGATTACATATGTGGACTACTGACTCAAGTCTTTTAGCTTGCCTTGTTTGGCTTAAATATGTGCCATTCTGTTATATGTCAATTTCTTTAGTTTTATTTCATGATATCATATAAAACTTAATGAAGTGAAACAAAAGTCTTTTGGGTGGTAATTTGACAATTTTCAACACTGCAGACCATGCCATTCTCAACACCCAACTGGAAGAGTTTGGAATATCTGGACTGGTCCTTAAATGGCTCAGATCACCAATTGATCCTATCAAGTAAGGATATGTACTAATGTTTCCAAATGGATTAAAAAAAAACTGGGGTCCAAGAGGAGTCCCCATTTTCAGTTTCTCTGTTTAACATATACTTATCTCCATTATGTAAATTACTAGGAGGACTTGGTCTGAATTATTGCATATTTGCTGATCATATCCACTTCCTCATACCAATCATGAATTCCATTTCTAGCACATTCAAATACCTTGAAATATATGTCAGCTATTTAAAAAAATGGCTAGTCCACAACAAACTCGTATTGAATATTTCAAACACTGAGATTATGATACTAACTAGACAGCAAATTATTACAGACTGTCTATCTTTTATTTTCAATGGCCATAATATTGTCTGTGATCTAGGTAGGATTCATGACAGTAGACTAAATATGAAAGCACATTTTAATTCTCTTGTTAAAATAGGATATCACAAATTTATAATCCTGAGCTGCCTCAAACTTTCGCACAGTCCTGCAGTCAATACTGTTCACTGGATTAGGCTTTTGTAATTCTTTGTTACTAGGACTGCAGGCAAGCACAATGCTACTCCAGAATTCAGCAGTGAGAGTACTGACGAGAACTTCAAGATATGTCCATAACAATGATTCGTAAGATAATATATAGCAATGATGTAATTTGGCTAGGAACTTCAGTACACTTTTATACTCCCCATCATACTCTAAGGTCAGCCAATAAAGGCTTACTATTGATCCCTGAGTGTCCCACAAGCACATTTGGGTGAAGTCAGAAATTGTTCAATACCTGTCCATTGATCTTGAACAAAATGCCTGAACAAATGAGAGTTGCCCCTGACCTAAAAGTCTTTTAAAAAGCTGTTAAAGATATAGCTATTTCAGCAGGCATTTGATGAAACCAACCTATAGAGCAGCTCACAGGTAGATTGTTGTAATAAAATCATGTTAACTAGGACTATTGTCTGTCAAAGATGTAAGAAATATAAAGTTCATTTTTATGACATTTATGTATGTTTTATGTTGTAAATCACCACAATCTTTGGAGTGACAGTAACCATATGGTTTTATTATAGGCAATAATATGCAAAACTGGCAGATAATCAGTTCAGAAGTCCCATTATATTCATAGTAAAGTATGCAAACAAGTGTCCAGTAGTAGCAGCATGAAATACTATCTATTGCGCACAGATAAGTCAAATTCTTCTTAAACCAGCTGAAGAAGTCAACACTTATTTCTTCATCATGATGAAGAGAATGTAAGGAAACATAGTTTTCTTCCATGACTCCATATTCCTGCTAGGGGCACTAACCAAAAGTATGGCCTAAGAATAAAAGATTGTTTTCACCCCCATCATTGTAAATTCTACAGCAGCCTGTTTCTTGCTACAATATAGACAGCTTGCTCTCTAGGATTGTGCAGACCCCACATTTTTGGTTTGGCTCATTAATTTATTTTTTTTTTGTTTCAGAGGGATTTGAGGTGAAGTTGATTCATTTCCGAAACTAAAAAACAAAACAAAACATTAAACAAAACACCAACCACAAAAAAACAATAACAAAAAATAAACCTGTGCACCTCCAATTCCCCTCCTACCCCCAATAGTAGGGCCAAGGCATATTCGACTGGTTCTCCCTAGACACAACATGTGTTTTCCCTGGTTCTGTGACTCCCCCCCCCCCCTCCAACCCAGTGAAAAAAAAATAAGAATGGAGCCCAGGTCTAAAGAGCTGGGCCTCTCCTAACTTGTGTCTCCCTGGGCCTCTCCTGGCCTAACTTGTGTCTCCCTGGGCCTCTCCGATCCTCACCCTCAAAGATTTATGGGGTCAGTGACCTCCCCATCCCCCACCTTATCCCACCTGATGGTATCTCCATGTTTCACAAATACAAAGGGCAGAAGCATAAGCCCATTCATGCCTGTCCTGTCTCTAGCTTTAGAAATGGTGCAACCCAAAAGCCAGCGCCTGTCTTGATTTTCAGCCAGCACCATTATGTAGTAGCCAGCATTATATAGTAGTCAGCATCTGACCATTTGTACCTTTATGTTTGATTCCAACAACTGATACATAATAGTAAAAGGTTGAACACATCATATAAAATTCAGAAGAAACTCTGGCAAAATAACTTTAAGGGATACTGAAGAATAGTAACAGAATAAGGAAACACAATAGTAGCATGCAGCTCTTGGCAGATAAGGACTTCTCAACCCACCAAATCTCTCAATTGACCCCATCTACTCTACTAGGAGTAGGCAGCTCCTGTTCTAGAATGCCACAAACATTGTATGCACTGCATACCATGGAGGCAGTGCATTCAAATATACCTCACGCATTTTCATTGTGGATATCTGAAAACCAGACCTGGTTGTGGCACTCCAGGACTGATGTTGCCTACCTCTCTACTAAACCACAGGATCCAATTTTATCTATCAACTGATTCTACAAAGTATTCAAGAAATTAAAAAATCTATTTCCTTAAGGTATGCAGCCATATTTCATGACCCTATGTTGCAATGAGAGACTTGAAAATTTATGCCAACACAGCTGATCTTTATCGACCAGTTTATGATTTTGTCTTGCAGACATGCAAATGGATTTTATTTCTTTGGGCCTGCATTTATAGCAATTTACCCACATAAAATGGCTGACTGAAAGATGACCATTCCTCAGAATGGCTACAAGCATGCACATTGTTCCATGTATTTGGGAGAGGCATTCTCCCGGGGCATGTTTTGCACATGTTCAGAATCAACTTTTTTTTATTGTATTTGTAAGTTTAAATGTGGTGTTTTTAGTAGAAAAACCTCATCTATACAAAAAGCAGATGCAAAAGTCTGAGTACCCATGAGAAGTTTCATAAGGAAAAAGTGCCTGCATTCTTTAATTTTGAAACATGGTGCAAACTCTGAGATTAAGATGAATTACCTGTGAACTTCTCAGTCAAGCAGATAGTCTAAACTTGCCCCCCTATAGTCCACCCAATCTAGTAATGATTCAAGCCCTTTCTAAATACTAATAAAGGTACAGCTTTTGTTTCACAAAAAAGTAATCAGACTTCTCAAGTTTTGCTGCAGAAGGATTCTTCTATAAAGTAATATTTCCATTTCACTCAATTGATGCCAGTTAAATTAAAATTAAGTCTTCTGCCAGCTTGCATGCTGAAAGAGACATGTCTTTCTAGATATCTTCCGAAGCAGCTGACATTTTAATGGGATATAATTATTATAATAAGAACGCTCTTATAAAGACAAGATTGAGGTCCTAATAAGAAACCATTCTTTCTTTTCTGATCACATTTAATGAAGTCTTGACGTTTTTAAAGCTTAAAGCAACAGTTCAACATATTTAAAAAAAAGGAAATTAAGGCACTGACTAAATCTACATAGCATTACTAAGTCATACTATGCAATTTTTAAATCAAAACAAAAAGTTGCTAAGCATTATATAATCTGTCTCTCCCTCAGCCAATAAAACTGTTACTCTTGTCTCCTCGTAGCATCTTCAGCATGGAAAAAGGGGAAGAAGTGATCCCCAGTCATTCCTGTCCTGCTAGCTCAATGACATTGGCTGGCAACAATGATTTATATAAAACAAGCCGATGCTGGCCTTAGAGCTGGGAAGCACCGTTTTGTTGTATGGCCATACAACAAAACGGTGCTAGACTTTGGACCACCCAGTCCTATTGCAGAGGTGGAACCATTGGGGAAGGAGGAACTGCTCCTTTCTATGCCGAACATCCCCAAGGAAGGGGTAAGTGGGGGCTGTGGAGATCCCAGCCCTGGCTTTGTCTTATTGGCAGGGGTGGGGGGAAATGGACAGAACCTGGGAGGACCCAGGCACTCAAACAGCGGTGGGAAGCCTGATGATGTCACTTTATATATATATATTTTTTAAATGAAATGAAAATATTCAACAATTTTCAGATGTTTTCAAGTAAATCTATTTTCAGTTCATCCATTTGGAAGAAAGCAAAAATGAACTTTTCCATTCTGAATCATTCATTCATATCCCTGCTAAAATGGAGAAAGATAAAAAAACTTAAAATAGAACTGTACTCAACAAAAGTTGATGAGATCATAAAACAGGTACTAGCCCAACAGCATTACTATGTCTTGCCATGCAGGATGCCTGGGCTTGGCTCCAAACTCCTTGGGACAACAAAGGTCTGAAACACCATAGAGGCAACATTCCCATCCCAGGGACTTGTCTCAGGCATCCTATGCCTAACACATCTAGAGTAAGAGAAAGTGTTCTTGAATAGAAAAGAAGAAGCTAATGGGCAAAACTAAATAAACAAATGAAAATAATGACTACAGCTGAAAGCAAAGTTTCTATTCTGCAAATTGTTTGCTTTGATTCTGAAAGAGGTGCACAATTGCACTGAATTAAAAAATTACATATCATTTTGGAAAATATGAGAACACTGGCAATCCCTCTGTACACCTGAGAAAAATTTGATGTGCTATACCTTTGTTGTGTAACAAAGAGTTGCTCTTGTCAGTTTTGTCGTACTGCAGGCCTGTATTTTGGCTTGTTCTTCTAGGCTGGGACTAGAACAAACACCCTGTGGTAGAAAGATGGAAGCTCCTACCAATCGTTTGAAAGGGTAAAGTAGCAACAGCTCTTTCCTCTGCAATAATTGTTGTCTTTCACCACTAGAGGGGGAAAATGATTGATGGGTAGATTTTAAATGCCCGGAATGCAGAAATCCTGGAGGTTACACGTGTGGCTGGGCCTTATTTTATTTTTTTTATTTTTTATTTTTATATACCGACATTCTTACATCCGATGTAAATCATACCGGTTTACATTAAACAGAATAGCAGGAAATAAATTTCCATAGTCTAATACAAAGAACATTTCTAATTAAAATTATTAACAAGCGAAAAGAAAAGGTAATACGCCCTGCACGTATTTTCAAAGGAGCTCGGCCACGTGTGTAACTCCCGTTATGCGCAGAAGTGCCAGAACCAGAAAAAGGGGGCGGTCCAGAGCGCGTGGAAGGGTGGTCCAGGGGTCGGGTCAGGAGACGGCCAGTACAGCAGCCATTTGCTGCTGTGCTGGGGAAGCTGACGCCAGCAGTCGGCCGATGCGTGCAAGTTGCTTCTGCTCCAATGGAGCAGTAATTAAAAAAAAAAAAAATAAAAGGTAGGCAAAAGGGTTTAGTGGGTGTGGAGGAGAGGGGAAGAGGGAGGGAGTATGGGTAAGGGGGTAGGGAAGTTCCCTCCCAGTCCGCTCCTTAATTGGAGCAAGCTGGGAGGGAACTGGGAGAGGCCCAATCTCGTCACCGCATTTACTGTTATAAAATTAGGCCCCCCCTGTGCACGCCGCCCGCACATGCACGCAGCCCACGGATTTTATAACATGCGCGTGCTGGCGGACGCATGTTACAAAATCGGCGCATCCATGTGCATGTGCCGGGAAGCGCGTGCAGATGGATGTGCGCATGTACCTTTTAAATTCTACCCCTTATTCTTTCTACTTTGTAGAGGAAATGATAACTGTGAACACAGAAGTACAGAGAAAGAAAGGTATATTATATAATGGATTATTAAATGTTATTTAATTTGTGCTGGCTAAAGCATCTAAGGGTTCTGGTGACTGAAATTCACAGCCTGGAGCCACATTGAATGATTGAAAGACCCTGCATTCTAGTACCTGGTTTAAGGAAATCATCCACTGGATATAACTAAAATAAAGGCAAAGTCCCTTTCTAAATTCATGTGGAGCAGTATCTCTGGTGGTTAGAGCAGGGCAAACCAGAGAAGCCATGGCTCAAATCCCACTGCTGATCCTTGTGACTTTGTGGAAGTCATTCTACCTTCCATTGCCTCACGTACAAACTTACCGGGTCATTCATCAAAATGTGTTATGGCCCAAACACCTGTTAAATAGGTCTAACTCACGTAATAAATATCGCCATGCAAGTTTGCATGCACATTTTACATTTGCTATGCAAGTCAGAGGAGTTAATGCAAATTGGGGTCTTCAGCTGCAGAATGCAGTAGATTAGCACACAGTAACATGGGATTTAACGTCAAAAATAACCACAGCTTTTTTTTTTTTTTTTGTGGTACCAAGGGAAATATTTTTTATCGCAGGGGATGGAAGAAAGGAGGGAGGGAGGGAGGGAGAGGGGGGGGGGAGAGAGAGAGAGAGAGAACTGTAATAGAGAGAATAGGACTCTCTATATATCTAGCACTGTTGATGGGTGCATTCAACTCCGGATGGGTTTTGGGGGTGGTGTTACATACACAGTCAGAGGAATTAACTGTAAATTTGAAATCACCACAGAAAACTTTCTATCATTTGAATCAATGAAAGGTACAACAAGAGGTGTTGATTTGTACAATTCAATCTCTAGCTTTCTTCAATGTTTGAAGCTCCCCTGGAGTAGAATGGCAAATGTCACCATAGACAGATCAGCTAATTTAACTGGTAAAAAGATTAGACTTTTCAAAAGAAGAGAGGACAAAGTAAAAGAAGAGGACCCAACACAACAACTAATATTTCAATACTGTAGTATACATCGGGAAGCACTATGCAACACTGTCCTGGACATGAAGTAGGTTGTTCGCACAGTAGGGCATGTAGTAAACTACATTAGGTCAAAGGGACTCACTTATCATCAGTTCATCTCCATTCTTTATGACACAGATGCTGAACACCAGGATTTACTTTACCATAGCAATGTCTTCTGGTTAAGCCTAGGAAAAGGGCTACTACATCGCTGATCCCTGGGGCTGGATGGCTGGGATTGGCAGAATCCTGGGCAAGAGCCGAGGAAACAAAGAAGAAAACATAAGTACCAATTCCAAAATGCACACATGTACCATTTGGCATCAGATGTGCACTTAGCATCTCAATCAATGTGAGCATCTTATGCCAAATGATCTGGACAACTAGCCTTGACATTTACAAGTGAGATGAACTTACCAACTCTGGCTCATTGTTGTACCTTTCATTGATTCAAATGATAGAAATAATTCATTGATTTCAAATTTGCAGTTAATTCCTCTTACTGTGTATGTAACACCACCCCTCCAAACTCACCCTGAGCTGAATGTACCCCATCTACAATCCTAGATATATAGAGAGTCCGATTCTCCCTATTACAGTTCTCTCTCTCTCTCTCTATAGGATCAACATTTTGAGGGGCACCACTCTTTCCCAATGTTCTTACAAAGCAGGCAGTTGTTTTTGTATCATCCTTATGATCACCCCACCACCCCAGATGATGTGCAGTGCTACTGCTCCTGCCAGTTTCCTGTGACCATGCAGGGACCAAACACATTTTGTTGTTCCTGCTGTCCCACTTCTGGTAGGGCAAAAGATTAGGTGTTTTGCCTTCCTCACCCCAAAAGCTTGACTAGCAGCCTATAGTTTTAAAATCCTTCTCCTACTGCTGGGTTTGCTCTGGATCTGGTCTAATGTCATTCGGCGAACTTTGGGCCTGATTTTCTTCTTTAAAACTGGGTTTCAAATGTATAAATGAATTTTTGAAAATTACTACAATATATGCCAATGAATTGTCAATTGATTTGAAAATTGCTATGATAGTATGTTACATTTACATGTTTAAGTCCTTTGAAAATTCACTTGTTAGCAAGTTATAATTTAAAATTGGCTAAGTTAGCTGGATAACTAAACTCCTCCCTAAAACACCAATGAACATATTTTTTATATCCGGCTAAGGTTTAGCTGGGTAAAGACATAGCCAGCCAAAATCTAGCCAGATAAGTGGCTGTATATTCAAAATCATGCAATTTTGAAGAATAATTTGTGAATTTTCAGGTGAGTTAAATTACTGATTCAAATGCATTTTACCATTTAAATGGAGGCTGAGAGCAATTCCAAATCTTTGTCAATAATGATTGGAACATGGAGACAGAACAAGCATAGTACAATGTTTTAAATCACTCATGCTATTTTACATTCATTTTGTAGAATACAGGTATTTTGTACTACATCATTGTTTTGCTGCAGTTTTATAGCTTACAATTAGAAGCCGATACACTAAAATTCGCACATACAGGTGAATTTTCAAAGCAATTTTTAAATGCCATTTACATGTGTAAAGTGCACTTATGTGAGCAAATCATATGGGCAATTCAATGGCATATATTGTAGCAATTTTCAAAAGTGCATTTGCCTGAGTAAATCCAAGTTTTATGTGTGTACATGCTTTTTGAAATCTCTAGCATGAACTTGCTAACATTTTTAGAGTGTGCTAAAACAGTTCTTAATGTTGGTTTGCATGCCTTCTAAAACATTGTTTCTGCAATCCATGCACACACTTAGTGATTTTTAAGACCTGTGTGCGGGAGCACATTGATCAGCTCATGCACATGAACACGGTGATTTTATTACATACACACATATATGTGCACATGGTATAAAATCAATTATATGCGAGTATATATGCACAAAATTTTACATTGACACGTGAATCTGCATGCAAATGCCGCCTCAATCACGTAAGTTGGGGGGATTTTAGTAGAAACGGGTGCCGATGCAATTGCTTGTTTCCCCAGTTTGTTCCCAGTTTGCCCCAGTAAAGGAAAGGACTTCCTAAACCCCCGAGAAAACTTGTCTTCCTCTTCCCCTATTAGCCCCAACCCTTAAAACCCCACTGACTAGCCTATTTGTTTTTGTTTCATGACTTACATGCCATCCATAGCAGAAGTAAAGTTACGTGGATAGGGACCCTGGCACATGCTGGTGTGCATAAATACTAGAGATGTGAATCGTGTCCTCGATCGTCTTAACGATCGATTTCGGCTGGGAGGGGGAGGGAATCGTATTGTTGCCGTTGGGTGTTTTAAAGTATCGTGAAAATCGTGAGCCGGCCACACTAAAACCCCCTAAAACCCACCCCCGACTCTTTAAATTAAATCCCCCACCCTCCCGAACCCCCCCCCCCCCAAATGCCTTAAACTACCTGGGGGTCCAGCGGCGGTCCGGAACGGCAGCGGTCCGGAACGGCCTCCTGCAATTGAATCGTGTTGTCTTCAGCCGGCGCCATTTTGCAAAATGGTGGTGCAAAATGGCGGCGGCCATAGACCAACACGATTTGACTGCAGGAGGTCGTTCCGGACCCACGCTGGACTTTTGGCAAGTCTTGTGGGGGTCAGGAGGCCCCCCCAAGCTGGCCAAAAGTCCCTGGGGGTCCAGCGGGGGTCCGGAAAACGATGTCCTGCCGCAAATTGTTTTCCGTACGGAAAATGGCGCCGGCAGGAGATCGACTGCAGGAGGTCGTTCAGCAGGGGTCCGGAACCCCCGCTGAATGATCAAAACTGGCTATGATTAGGCAGTCCAGAGATCAAAACCTTTTTCTGTCATGATTTATAGAGATATTCTGTGTTCTGTGTTCTGGAAAACAAATTGTTAGGAATCGTGGCTCACAACAAGGTCCTGCAAGCCACTGAACTCACCCATGATACTGTCACAGCTGGCCGGGAGCTTGCAGCAGAATGCTGCCATGCTCTCCTCACATGGCACGGGAATGGCACCATCTTAGCCATTCCCCCAATCCTCTTTAGGTGCATGCATGCTGGATCGCATGCTAGTTAATGGGCCCGTGGCGGGAAAGTATCTGCAGTGCCCATTGATGACATCAGCACTTCAGCCCTGTGCAGTGCATGTTGCTTCTTTTGTGTTCCTGGCTCCTGCTTTGTCTCTCTCCAGCCTTGCCTTGCTTTGCCTTTCAGTCTAGTCTCATCCAGCTTTGCCTTTTAGTCCAGCCTCAACCTGCCTTATCTTCCAGCCCTATCCATCCACCTTGTCTTCTTTGGTGTCCTCTTCAGTGTATTCTGTATGTCCACGTCCACCCTCGGCTTGTCACGCCAGATCTTATCCTCTTGCCTGGACTTGATCATGATTTCCTGCTGCTTGTACCTGACCTCCTGCTTGGACCCAATCATGATTGTCTGCTGCCTGGACCTGACCACTTGCCTAAATCTAACTATTTTTGCTCACTGCCTGCTCCTACCTTGGCCCTCCTCTGTAAGCCTGCTGTCTCCTCAGTCTCTGGTATGTTTCTGGACTCTACTACCTCTGCCTTAGGGACTCACCTATGTCCTGCTGGCCACCAGAATCCAAGGGCTCAACCTGCAGAGGAAGCAGCTGGTAAAGCAGACTGTCCTGCTATAGGGCATGTTTGCCAGCTGCAAGTATAATCCTCGGGGGCTTGCCCTCAAAGTTGCATCAAATATGCACAGCACTAAGGGCTCACACCCCTCTATCCCTTACATTGTCAAACTTTTGAGGGGATCTTGAATTCAGTTGTTTCATACTTAGATTAAAAATAGATCCTATCCTATCCTAGCTTACCTGTATTCTAAATATGATTCTAGATAATTAAAACCCCAGCTCCACTATTTCTGTCTTTTAACTTTATAAAATAAGTTATTCAAGCTCTACAGAGCAGTCATCAGTATGCTGTTGGGGTGAATTTTGTTTTGTGTTAGAAGCCACTCACATTAAATTCAAGGTCTTAATAATCCTTTGAGATTTCAGAAGCCCCATGGCAACTCTTGAAAAGACTTTTCTTTCTTCTGAGTATGCAAATTGGAAAGGGTGAAGTCAATGTGATTTAGAACTAGCATCTTGTCAAGAGCTCAGATGAGACAAAGGTTTTATGAAATGAAATACTAGAGAAAATTGCACTTTCAACATTGCTTTGCAATGTGATCATGAAGACAGAAAATAATACTTATTAAAATTACAAGTTCGGTTTTGGATCTTATATCATTCTTTATCTAGATTTGTTAATTTATTTTAATTTATTTAGCAGGTCCCATTGGTTCCTATGGAATCATAGGAAAAAGATCTGCTAGACTTTAAAATATCAGGGGTAATTCTTTGGGAGTGAGAAAAGGGCTTAAATGAAACGTTGTGCAAATATCTTTCCACTATGCATTTGCTTTTAGAATGGAAATTATTTTACCTGGAGATGATGTTATTTCATAAGATTTAAGGCAGGATGTGTCAATTAAATATGGACAAATACCTTTAACAAAATAGACCTAGACATAAAAAATGAATCCTAATTTCTGATATTTCTTACACTGTTGTTTTTTAAAGTCTTTTCTTGCTTAAAAAGTTAACTTTTTTCAGAGACAAAAGGTTTTTTGAAATACTAGTGATTCTGTCATTCAGGAAGATTTAGCTGATAGAAATTCTCAAATAATTTCCCACTGTTCAAATTATTGTATTATCTGCCGAGATGGGCAACAGTGAGAGGTTTGAAAGTAGTAGAAATAAATACAAAAATATGATAAGAACACAACTTCAGAACTCAGATTGATGCTTCCAGGACACAAATTGGGAATTATGAAGAAATACTGGGATCTTTATTAGTTAGGCAAAAGACTAAAACTGCATTAGTTTGCGACAAGCATGTTTTAAAGAACTCAGTGAGGATCTCAACATAATGGGGTAGATTTTAAAAGGGTGCGCGCTACCTGGCGCGCTCACATGTACACCCAATTTTATAACTTGCATGTGTAGGTGCGTGGAAGTTATAAAATCAGAGGTCGGCGCACGAGCAAGGGGGTGCACAATTGTGCACCTTGCGTTCGCTGAGCTGCACTGCCTTCCCCGTTCCCTTCCCCTTAGCCTGACCTTCCCAGCCCTTCCCCTAACCTTCCCCCCCTAGCCCTACTCTACTCACCCCCCCCCACCCTTGTCTTACCTTTTGCGCCTGCTTCTGGGCAGGCGCAAATTGCGCGTGCCGGTAGCCTGCCGGCACACAATCCTCTTGACACAGCGGTAATGGCCGCTGTGTCAGAGGCCTCTGGCCCTACCCCTGGACCACCCCGCACATCCCCCGCCCCCAGACCATCCCTTTTTGCAAGCCCCAGGTCTTACACACGTCCCGGGGATTTACACGCGTCCCCGGATCTTTTTTAAATAGGCCCGACCACATGTAAAACCTCCCCCACACCACACCACGTGCATAAATCCTCTGGATTTATGCGTGTAGGGCTTTTAAAATATGCCCCAATATGCTCATCCCCTTTTTCATTCCATTCTACAATATGTGAGGCAAGACTAATCAGCATTCTGTATGTACAATATAGAATAACACCAGAAATTAGGAAGGGTAAAGTTAGGCATAGTAATACAGTAAGACAATAGATATTAGCAGGTAAATACCATTTGCACCACTCACTGGCCCATTTGCTCTTGCCCATACGACTCTAGCCCTGGTTGTTGCTCATTCACATTTCCTAGTTTTCTGTTCTACAAGCTTGCCTACCTAACGGAGGCCTCTCCTTATCTATTAGTCATATAGGGGGTCATTTATCAGAGTGCGATATGATGTTTTGGCATGCAAAAAACACTTTTAATGCATGGTATGATTTTTGGCCAAGTGGGCTGGTCTCACAGTTTTGCAAAGGCATATCACATAGCTTTAACTACACCTTTTTCATTTGTGTAAAGCTGTGTGATAGGGCTTTCTTGTGTATTGCAATGTTTTCACACATGCTGTTTTAAGCTGAGAAGAGAGAGAGAGAGAGACAGAGAGAAAGAGAGAGAGAGAGAGAGATTGAACCTAGCCATGGTACCCTCACACTAGATAGGTATTTATATCTCTATGGGAGGCCCACTTAGTAACTCGAGGTAAGGTTTAGGTATTAGTGTAGGGGTTGGGGCCACTTTGACATTCAAAGTGGGACGTATGAACAGAACAGTGCTCTCTTGTGAAGATTTGATGACCTTCGGAGTGAGGAAACTCACCCAAAGATGAGATTTGTGCAATGTTCTCTCAACCTAGCTTGAAACTCATCAAGCTAGGTTGAGAGAACTTTGCACAAATCTTTTCAAGCTAGGTTGAAAGAACATTGCACAAACTCATCTTTGAGTGAGTTTCCTCACTCCGAAGGTCATCAAATATTCACAAGAGAGCACTGTTCTGTTCGTATGTCTCACTTTGAATGTCAAAGTGGCCCCAAACCGTACACTAATACCTAAACCTTACCTAGAGTTACTAGGTGGGCCTCCCATAGAGATATAAATACCTATCTTGTTATAAGAGTCTCAGTTTAGTGGACCCTTGGGCCGACCTGCAGGAGACTGGGAAAAGTTGGCCAATGTCTCTAGTAACTGGCAGGCCAGGACGCAGATGTTCAGGCTGGACGAGAGGTGCTCTTCACCCTGGAAGCTGGTACTCCCCCTGGAGGAGCCCGTAGGAGCCCAACCATTGGGACTTAGGTGGCTTCACCCTTGGAAGCCAAAGCCCCCTGAGGAGGAGCCCGTAGGGGTCCAGCTGCTGGGACTTAGGCGGTAGTGGATCAGGACTGGGAACTGGAACCAGACTAGGACAGTAGGTCAGTACTGTATCAGGGTTTGGGTTCTGGAACCAGGCAGGAACTGTAGCAAGACTCGGATACTGGAACCAGGCAGGAACTGTAGCAAGACTCGGGTACTGGGACCAGGCAGGAACTGTAGCAAATCTCGGGTACTGGAACCAGACAGGAAACTGTAGCAGGTAAACAGGAACCAAGCAGGTATGTAGCAGGCAAGCAGGAACCAAGCAGGGACTGTAGCAGGCAAGCAGGAACGGAGCGAAACGCAAGGCAGCTCGCTCCGGGGCACAGCGCAACAGGGATCCGGTAGGTAAGTCCGTTGCAAGGCAAAGACTTGGTGGCCGCAGCTGGCTTATCAAAGGCCGCGGCGTCTGATGTCAGGAATTGGGCGGAGTCACCACTGGCGGGAAATGCCTAGAAAAGCGCCCAAGTGGCGCGCACGCACGCCAAGAGACAGGGCATCCAAGGAAGGCTTCCAGCGGCGCGGCCCTCGCAGGGACGCCGCCAAACAGGCCAGGAACTAGGCCAACGAAAGCAGGAACAGGTCCTGGAACACGGAGGTAAGGGTCTGGTCCCGGCACTCATGGCCAGAACCGCAACAGTACCTCCCCTCTTACGTCCCCTCTTAGCCGGTCCGGGTTTACTCTGGTGGTCCAGATGGAAACTGCCGTAATAAGTCTTTGTCAAGGATGTTATGGGCCGGTTCCCAAGAATTATCCTCGGGTCCGCAACCCTCCCAAGCAAGTAGGTACTCCCATCGGCGTTTGTGAAACCGGACATCCAAGACCTCACGTACTTGGTATGTGACCTCGTCCAGTACTGAAGGGTCCGATGGTTCAGGAGCCCGGGAGTGGTATCTGGATAAACGAGGCTTTCAGCAATGACACATGGAACACGTCGTGTGTGCGCATGGAGGAGGGTAGGCGTAGTCGGTACGAGACTGCTCCCACTTGTTTGACAACTTGGAAAGGCCCACAGAATCTTGGAACTAGTCTTCGTGACGGAAAACGTAGCTGTAGATTTTTGGTACTAAGCCAGGCACGGTCTCCTGGGAGGTAGATAGGTGCTGGCTGGCGATGGCTATCTGCCCATTTCTTGGCAGACTGGGCAGCTTTACGGATCTTTCCCTGGATAGACATCCACAAGGAAAGAAGCTGGCGGGCTGAAAGTTGCACGGCTGGGACTGCACTAGGTTCAGGGGAAGGCAAGGGCGGTCAAAGTTGCTTCCCATAGACGACCAGGAAAGGCGAACTTCCAGTAGCAGCATGCGTGTGGTTATTATACGAGAACTCCGCCCACGGGAGTAGCTTGGCCCAATTATCTTGGCATTCGTTGACGAAGGAACGGAGAAAAGTCTTCAAGGTTCGATTAGTTCGTTCCGTTTGCCCTTTTTTGGGTTGATTTGAGTGTGTTGGTGGTGTTTTAAGGAGTCCCTTATTTGCTGATCTAAGGTTTCTGCTTGGGGTATGTAGTTGTATGTAGGGGCTTAGCCAATTTTCTTGTTCTTTATATATAATTTTATATAGGATGGATAGGACTTTGTATTCAATCCTGTATCTTATTGGTAGCCAATGAAGTGAAATAAGTGTTGGGGTGATGTGGTCATACTTTTTTGCTCCTGTGAGGATTCTTGCAGCTACATTCTGCAGGATCTGGAGTGGGCAAATGGTGTTTAGAGGTAAGTTGAGAAGAAGAGAGTTGCAGTAGTCTATGTTGGAGAAAATTAGTAATTGGAGGACTGATCTGAAGTCAATGTTGGAGAGAAAAGGTTTTAGATAGTTACAAGCTCGGTGTGTGCACACACATTACACATTAGTGCATATCAAGGCACTGTGCCAGTGGGCACTGGGTAGTTTAGCAGACTCAAGTATATTATTGGGACAGTCTGTGCAGTCAAATCCCCAGTGGGCTTATTTTGTAGTTACAAGCTTGGTGTGTGCACACACATTGCATTAGTGCATATCAAGGCCCTGTGCCAGTGGGCACTGGGTAGTATAGCAGACTCAAGCATACTGGGTCAGCAGTGGTCTGTGTGTGCAGCCAAATCACCAGTGAGCCTCTTTTGTAGTTACAAGCTCGGTGTGTGCATGCACATTACACATTAGTGCATATCAAGACACTGTGCCAGTGGGCACTGGGTAGTTTAGCAGACTCAAGTATATTATTGGGAATGTCTGTGCAGCCAAATCCCCAGTGGGCCTCTTTTGTAGTTACAAGCTTGGTGTGTGCATACACATTACATTAGTGCATATCAAGACACTGTGCCAGTGGGCAGGGCACTGGGTAGTTTAGCAGACTCAAGTACACTGGGACAGCAGTGGTCTGTGAGTTCAGCCAAATCCCCAGTGGGCCTTTTTTGTAGTTACAAGTTCAGTGTGTGCACACACATTACATTAGTGCATATCAAGGCACTGTGCCAGTGGGCAGCCAGTAGGCACTAGGCAGTGACAGTAAATCCATAATGTCAGGGAAAGCTAGATGTGGTCAAGTGATTGGGACTGGCAGAGGAGGCACTTCAAAAGGCACTAGTGCCAGTCCCCCATTAAAGTTAAAAAGGGACCTGTTGCAATCTAAACTCTTTGTAGGGGAAGGCACTGGCAGTTTCATCCAGAAAAAAATAAAATCTAAACATGATGAATCACCACCACCTGTTTCTGACCCTGTAGTTTTGGAGGTGAGGGAAGGGGAGGCTGAGACATGCAAGACAAAATGTTGACACCCAAAAGCAGCAGTGGGGCAGCAGTCTCAACTTAATGTTGACAAGATAGCGCAGGCACTGTTTTCTTCTGATTCCGATGAAGAATTATCTTGTGTGGGATTCTCATCAGAATCGGAAGAAGTAATAGCTGACAAAGTTTTAGGAGGATCAGTTAGTTCTGTCTCAGCTTCCACTTCAGTGCAGCAGGGGAAAAATGAAACTGATGATAATGAGGAGGAGGAAGAGCAGTCAGTGCAGGCACAGAGTGTGACTGAGGCCCCTGGCATTGCTTCTCAGGGTGCACCCACTACTTCAGCTTCAGTGCCAGAATCCACCCCCAAGGCTATACAGAAGGGAGAATCATGAAAGACATCTGGGATCTGGAGCCACTTTAAAGTGATGGAGGGACCCGCGTTTTGCTCGGTTGTAATTACTTTGGCAGGGCTATTAGCAGAGGCAAGCAAATGGGACATCTATCTAATTTTGGCCTGACACATCATTTGAAGAAGCAACACCCAACAACAGTACTGCCATCTGGGGATTGTGGCAGTACCAGTCAAGGGACAGCTTCCAAGCAGCGTAAAGTGGTTGAAAAGGAGCAGAGTCAGCCCACATCCACAGCCCCTTCTAGCAATCAGGTGGCAGGCCAGCAACCCCCTGACATGTGGCAGAAGCGACAACCCACCATGGAGGAAATGGGGTGGAGTGTGGTAATGCTATCCTGGGGTAGGAGGCAGGCAGCCTCAAAAGTTGTAACAAGGAGCATTGGGGAAATGATTGCCCTTGATGACCAGCCCTTGCAGTTAGTGGAGAATGTGGGTTTCAAGTGTTTTCTGAAGGTTGTAGTTCCAAATTACAAAGTCCCCTCCAGAACCACATTTAGCAGAAAGGTCATCCCCAGCCTGTACAAGCAGTGTCGCAGTTGCATCCAAGTGCTGCTAGCTAAGGCACAGGGGAGTGTGCATTTCACCTGCGTTATCTGGACTGCCATGAATGCTGCACACTCTTACCTCTCCCTGACAGCACACTGGTGGGACCTGGCTGAGGCAGGGGCAGGCAGCAGCTCTATTACTGAACAAGTATCAGGGTGGAGGTGGGCTTTACTGCACACCCACCTGACGGACCATGCCCATACCGCAGCCAATATTCTAGCATGCATCAGACAGATGCTAGAGGGCTGGCAACTATACCAGCGAGACAGGAATCCTCAGGCAGGGTTCTTTGTCACAGACAATGGTGCAAACATGGTTAAGGCAATAACCGATGGGCGCTTAAGATAGAGATGTGCATTCGTGCATTTGGGGGACCACAATGGATGGCAGGCGCCATCTTGTGCTCCTACCATGTGACAGGGGCCAACCAATGGCACCGGTAGCCCCTCTGACATCGTAAGGACAAAGGGCCATCGGCGCCATTTTGAATCATAGCAGGCCCGATGGCCTAGAGGGAGAGATTGCTCGCAGGACCCCGCTGGACCATCAGGGCTTTTATTAAGTCTTGGGGAGGAATCGGGATGGTGGGGAATTGTAATACAGTAAATTTCAAGGGTGGGGGTATTTTCCCGATTTGGATTTTTTTTTATTTTATTCGTTTTTCTGTGTTTGGGTCGGGTTTCAGCTTCATTTCTGACGAAAAATGATCCATGGGAAAATAGTTTGCCCACGAAGCCCCGGAACTGAAACCCGACCCGACCCAGAAAAACGAAACTCATCTCTACTTTAAGAACATCCGATGTTTTGCCCACACTCTGCACCTGTTAGTGAAGTCAGCTTTAGGATTGGAGTCCAATGACCAAGAGAATGAATACCTGCATAGCTTAATTCAGAAGTGCAGGAACATAGCAGCGCACTTCCATAGAAGTGTGAAGGCGGGGCTGATTCACCGACAAAAGCAGACTGATTTGGACATGCCTCACAAGCATCTTATTCAAGACATTGCCACCCGGTGGAATTCCACCTTTATGATGCTGCAGAGGTTAGTGGAGTTGCAGACACCCCTTCATGAACTTTCTGGTTCAATGGATATAGGTGTGCAGAATCCCCTAGGGCATCATGATTGGTTAGTCATGAGTCAGCTGGTAAAAATCCTGCAGCCCTTCAAGGATGTCACGGAGGAGCTGAGTTCCAGAAGTGCCACCTTGGCTGATATCATCCCTATTGTTAATTTCCTGGATGAAAATTTGGAGGCCTTTAAACAGGAAGAGGGAATGACAGTTAGGTGCTGCATTGTCTGGACATTTTTCAGCAGCAGGTGGAAGACAGATTAAGGCATTTAACAGAGCAGAACACATACATGCTCACCACAGTCTGTGATCCCCATTTGAAAGGGAAACTCGCCCTACAGTATGATTGTCTCCTATTGGTGAAGGACCTGAACAGGAGCACCATAGGCAGAGACAGATTAGGTGTGAAACAGGGAGGAAACAGCAGGCACTTCCGAGAGTTGTGCTAGCCCAAGCAGGAGCAGCACTCTGTCAGTGACAGCTAGAACCTCTTCCTCCTCCACTTCAGAACACTGTCAGTGACACGGTATCTCTGAGCCCACAGAGAAATGCAGACAGATCCACTGGCATATTGGGCACATAAGTCCACTGTCTGGCCACACCTGGCCAAAGTGGCTCAGCGATATCTGTCATGTCCACCAACCAGTATGCCCAGTGAACATGTCTTTTCAATGACATGGGGATATCATGAACCCTCAACGCTCAAGGCTGGCAACAGAGTTGATGGAAATGCTAGTGTTTTTGAAAGTAAACCTGCCTTTGCTTGGTTTTCCATATTTTCCCTGCGAATGGCAAGATGAATAAAAGCAATTGAAAGACTTGCAGTAGCTCCAACTGCCTCCTATGCTCCAGAAAATTTAAGCATTACATCACATGTACCTGACTTGAAACTCTGTGCCTGTCCATCCACTGTCTAGGTCGTACATCCCTACAAGGGCCTGATCTGAAATGTTGTGCCTCTCCGTCCACATTTGGAATGTAAAATATAAAAAGCTGACTTAAGATGTTTGGAGCTTGCATATTTCATATGCTCATTATTTTTCGTGACCTTGCCACCAGTAATATTTCTAGTACTATTGAAAACTGGTGGTATTTGCACTCTAGTTCATCCTCTGTGTTCCATTGTTTACAGAGGCACTGTGTAAACCACAAAGTCAACATAGGTTGATATTGTAGATTTGGAATTGAGTAGCGGTTTTCTTATTTCTGAGAGCTCTTCATGTCCTCAAATGCTGTGTCCATCCAGGCCTATTGTCCCTACAAGGGCTTGACCTCTGTCCTCGATTGCTGTGCCTGTCCCTACAAGGTTTTGACCTCTGTCCTCGAATGCTGTGCCTGTCCATCCAGGCCTAATGTCCCTACAAGGGCTTGACCTCTGTCCTCGATTGTTCTGCTTGTATGTCCAGGCCTTATGTCCCTACGTGAGCTTGACCTCAGTCCTCAAATGCTGTGCCTGTCCATCCAGGCCTAATATCCCTTCAAGGGTTTGACCTCTATCCTTGAATACTGTGCCTGTCCATCCAGGCCTAATGTCCCTACAAGGGCTTGACCTCTGTCCTCGAATGCTGTGCCTGTCCCTAGAAGGGCTTGACCTCTGTCCTCAAATGCTGTGCCTGTCCATCCAGGCCTAATATCCCTACAAGGGTTTGACCTCTGTCCTCGATTGCTGTGCCTGTCCGTCCAGGCCTTATGTCCCTACGTGGGTTTCCATTTGACCTCTGTCCTCGAATGATGTGCCTGTCCATCCAAGCCTAATGTCCCTACAAGGGCTTGACCTCTGAAATCAAATGCTGTGCCCGTCCATCCAGGCCTTATGTCCCTACATCGGTTTCCGTTTGACCTCTGTTTTCAATTGCTGTGCCTGTCCGTCTAGGCCTTATGTCCCTATGTGGGCTTTACCTTTGTCCCCAAATGCTGTGCCTGTCCGTCCAGGCCTAATGTCCCTCTAAGGGCTTGACGTCTGTTCTCGATTGCTGTGCCTGTCTGTCCAGGCCTTTTGTCCCTACAGGGACTTGACCTCTGTCCTCAAATGCTGTGCCTATCCGTATAGGCCTAATGACCCTACAAGGGTTTGACCTCTGTCTTCAAATGCTGTGCCTGTCTATCCAGGCCTAATGTCCCTACAAGGGTTTGACCTCTGTCCTCGAATGCTGTGCCTGTCTGTCTAGGCATTATGTCCCTAAGTGGGCTTGACCTCTGTCCTCAAATGCTGTGCCTGTCCATCCAGGCCTAATGGCCCAACAAGGGCTTGACCTCTGTCCTCGAATGCTGTGCCTGTCCGTCCAGGTCTTATGTCCAGTCCTACACAGCTGAACCCTCGTTGCAAAGAGAAACCTTAGTCTCTGGCAATTCAAACTAGTAATCCTTCACAGCATGGATCCTTAAATAAAACAAAAGGTTTTCTTTAGTTTTAGGGCAGAGAAGAGAACTTCCTCCGTCTTGCCTATGAAGTCATGATCTGTTTGCAAATGCTTAAATCCTAACAATTTGTACCTTTATACACTCTAGAGACCAACCCATTCCAGGGAGACTTTCCTGCTCAAAGGAAAGGGAACTCTCCCCAGATGTAGCAGCCTATCTCTTAGCACCGGTTGACCCATGTTGACTGCTGTTCACATGGTACCCTGCTCCACGTCACCACGCTTTGAAGGCTCGTGCTCTACTCTAGGGACCGACCCATTCCAAGGAAGCCCTTTCCTGCTCAAAGTAAAGGGAACTCTCCTCGGTGTAGCAGCCTATCTCTTAGCACCGGTTGACCCATGTTGAACCGCTGTTCACAGTGAGACGACCTCCACGTTGCCATGCTTTGAAGGCTCGTGCTCCACTCTAAGGGCCAACCCATTCCGTGGAGCCCTTTCCTGCTCAAAGGAAAAGGAACTCTCCCCGGTGTAGCAGCCTATCTCTTAGCACCTGTTGACCCATATTCAGAACAAGAAATGAGCTCCAAGGTACTTAGACTGTGGCAAACACAGTGAGACCATGCTCACAGTGAGAACCTGCTCTATGTCGCCATGCTTTGAAGGCTCGTGCTCCACTCTAGGGACCAACCCATTCCAAGGAAGCTCTTTCCTGCTCAAAGGAAAGGGAACTCTCCCCGGTGTAGCAGCCTATCTCTTAGCACCGGTTGACCCATGTTGAACCGCTGTTCACAGTGAGACGACCTCCACGTTGCCATGCTTTGAAGGCTCGTGCTCCACTCTAAGGGCCAACCCATTCCGTGGAGCCCTTTCCTGCTCAAAGGAAAAGGAACTCTCCCCGGTGTAGCAGCCTATCTCTTAGCACCTGTTGACCCATATTCAGAACAAGAAATGAGCTCCAAGGTACTTAGACTGTGGCAAACACAGTGAGACCATGCTCACAGTGAGAACCTGCTCCATGTCGCCATGCTTTGAAGGCTCGTGCTCCACTCTAGGGACCAACCCATTCCAAGGAAGCTCTTTCCTGCTCAAAGGAAAGGGAACTCTCCCCGGTGTAGCAGCCTATCTCTTAGCACCGGTTGACCCGCTGTTGACCCGCTGTTCACATGGCACTCTGCTCCACGTCACCACCCTTTGAAGGCTCATGGTCCAGTCTAGGGGCCAACCCATTCCAGGGAGCCCTTCCTGACTCAAAGGAAAAGGAATTATCCCCGGTGTAGCCAGCCTGTATCTACCCTCTGACCCATGTTGAAACACTGTTTACATGGAAAATTCCTCCGCCTTGACCTTGAAATTTCTTGTTTGTATATCTGCCAACTCCACCAGATTTTAAAAGACCAGCGAGAGCTCACTAGATACCAACGGAAACACCCCCCTCTAGGGGTGAACCCATTATAGGGAGCCCTATCCTGCACAAAGGAAAGGGAACTCTCCCCGGGTGTAGCCAGTCTGTATCTACCCTCTACCTCTGTGCCTTGCTGCCATACACCAGATTACTTACTCAACTCCTTGTGGTGTTCTTGCCACTATCATGGTTGCTCAGTGTGTTGGTGCTAGTCTTTCTGCTTGCTATGTTCCCCCTTCATTGTGCTGTAGGATGTTGATGCCACTTGTCTTGCTGCTTTGCCTGTCGTGCTGCCTTTGAGCATTCATGCATCTGTTATCGGTGCTCTCTTTTGAAGCTGTGGTGTGTTTTTGACACTCTCGCTGCTGCTTTGCACCTCTATTAAAGCACTCTTCTTGCCACTCCTGGTACCCCTTTGCCCCTTTAAAGTACCTTAGGCTATTCATGCCACTTTGGTGCCACTTTGCCACAGTCTAAGTTCCTTGGAGCTCTTTTCTTGTTCTGATGATTGCTTCCCAGAAGTTTCATCAAAATTGATAATAAAACCCCAATTCTGCAGCCAAAAACAGGCTGCAAATACTTCCCCCATTGACTTTAATGGGAACTGGAAAACAAATGCAATGTATCAATGGATCGGGGCGCCATTGAATGAATGTAATGTATTTGCCCGCTGACGAATACGAATACCGAATCCATTTTGAGTAGTGGCTGAGCACCGTGAAGACAGCAGACCCAGTGGAGAGTGGTGGTGATCTGAGAGGTTCTGCTCATTATTGGGTGCAATCATCACAATTACCAACCCCAGCTGCTACAGTGTGCTCAAGCTAATGGGATGAATTTTTGGACCCTGCATCACCATGATTTTAATTGAAAATGCCTCAAAAAGTTGGAGGGCCCTGGGGCAACCGTCAACACAAGAAAGCCAGCTAGGTCACAGTCCTGCTGATGTCACTGAAGATGTCAGAGGGTACCCATAGCTCTGAAGGGGGAGGCCATCAATTTTAGTGAAAATAAAGTGAATTAATTTAAATTTAAATAAATTAGAGGTGGTGTCCATGTAAGGGGACACTTGTCACCTGACCAATTCCACCTCATGACCCCCAGGGTTCATTTAAAAAGTGAATTCTGCCCCATTGGAGCAATGTCATATTGAGATATTAAAAACCTCTAAAAATCTCAGGAACCTGAGAAATGCTGATAATAGTCACCAATCAGGTCCTTGGGGTCCCCTGTACAAATGTTAATTAAGCTGAGAAAGTGAAAGATTTAAAGAAAGAAATGTTTGAATGAATTAAAAAACAGAAAAGTTTTAAAGATAAGAAATGAGAGTGGTGAACATGGATAACTCAAAAAAAAGTTACTGATGACCAGGAAAATATTCCAAATGCAGGGTTAAAGTACATTTAAATAATTAGTAAAATGAAAGTGTCCATACAATCCTAAACTCAGTGGTCATCCACAAAACTACCTAACGAAACTAATATCACCATGGCAACCAGCAAGCCGTATCCCGGGATACATTGCAACAGCTTCCCTAACAAAAGGTAATGAGGCAGGCACAGCATCATGGAAGCAGGTCAAAACCACAGGGAAAGATATGAAAACTGAAAAAGAGACAGCAAAAAGTAAGATTAGCAAAATTAAAAAATAGTAACCCCAGAAGACCAAAATCAAAAATGGAAGTTGACAGAATTTAATAGGCAAACTAACTAGCAACAGGGACTACTCTTCCCAGTGACATCAGCTAGAAGAATGATCTCCTAGAATGAAGAGTGGTGACAGTTTAGAACTGAGGGAAAAGCCTGATGAGATCTGATATGTGCACACATTGTGATGGCTGGTCACTAAGGCCTATAAAGTTTAATAAAACACAATAACACTGACAAGGGCAGTGGCGAGGGTAGTGTATGAGTGAATGAAAAGTAGTAATTTATAGAGATGTGAATCGTGTCCTCGATCGTCTTAACGATCGATTTCGGCTGGGAGGGGGAGGGAATCGTATTGTTGCCGTTTGGGGGGGTAAAATATCGTGAAAAATCGTGAAAAATCGAAAAAACGTAAAATCGCAAAACCGGCACATTAAAACCCCCTAAAACCCACCCCCGACCCTTTAAATTAAATCCCCCACCCTCCCCCCAAATGACTTAAATAACCTGCGGGTCCAGCGGCGGTCCGGAACGGCAGCGGTCCGGAACGGGCTCCTGCTACTGAATCTTGTTGTCTTCGGCCGGCGCCATTTTGGAAAATGGCGCCGAAAAATGGCGGCGGCCATAGACAAACACGATTGGACGGCAGGAGGTCCTTCCGGACCCCCGCTGGACTTTTGGCAAGTCTTGTGGGGGTCAGGAGGCCCCCCCCAAGCTGGCCAAAAGTTCCCGGAGGTCCAGCGGGGGTCAGGGAGCGATTTCCCGCCGCGAATCGTTTTCGTACGGAAAATGGCGCCCGCAGGAGATCGACTGCAGGAGGTCGTTCAGCGAGGCGCCGGAACCCTCGCTGAACGACCTCCTGCAGTCGATCTCCTGCCGGCGCCATTTTCCTTACGAAAACGATTCGCGGCGGGAAATCGCTCCCTGACCCCCGCTGGACCTCCAGGAAATTTTGGCCAGCTTGGGGGGGGCCTCCTGACCCCCACAAGACTTGCCAAAAGTCCAGCGGGGGTCCGGAAGGACCTCCTGCCGTCCAATCGTGTTCGTCTATGGCCGCCGCCATTTTTCGGCGCCATTTTGGAAAATGGCGCCGGCCGAAGACAACAAGATTCAGTAGCAGGAGCCCGTTCCGGACCGCTGCCGTTCCAGACCGCCGCTGGACCCGCAGGTTATTTAAGTCATTTGGGGGGGGGGGTTCGGGGGGGTGGGGGATTTAATTTAAAGGGTCGGGGGTGGGTTTTAGGGGGTTTTAATGTGCCGGCTCACGATTCTAACGATTTATAACGATAAATCATTAGAATCTCTATTGTATTGTGTTCCATAACGGTTTAAGACGATATTAAAATTATCGGATGATAATTTTAATCGTCCTAAAACGATTCACATCCCTAGTAATTTATGATATGTACCAGTCAAGGTAAGGAAAAAATAGAGTAGATTTATCAAACTGCTGACTCGTGGATTTTAGTGTCACCTCAGGTAGACTGCAATCCCAATTTGAAAGCAGGGATTGCACAAAGGGTGTGTCTAGTTATATATACATTGATAGAGCACAAAGAAGAAATATTGTCACAGTCCTGATAGAAAGTAACTGCAATTGTAAGGGAGACTGCTAAGAAAGAAAGGTTCTTATAAACTATACTAAGTAACAAGAGTAAAGTGGTTCTAGACCTTCAATGCAAGAATGAGCTCATCATTGGTACCCATCAGTTGCAGCAGACATAACTGGTCATCGGAATCCTATGACTTGAGAGAATGATTGAATGTAAAAATTGATAGGGATCTGCCCTTGTCTTTAGATAGGAAAATTTAATTAGTCTTTCTTTTCTCATTTAGTTAGTTTCAGTTTCCAATAAGACATTCGTGGACATACTAGGGATGTGCAGAGGAACGCCATATTATGCATTCAGAATTCACATTCGTCGGGGGGCAGATACGATGCATTCAGCAAAGGGGGCCCCCGATACGTTAATGCGTTCATTCTTATTTGTTTCCCGGCTAAAATTAAATTAACTACAACCCCCCACCCCCCTGACCCCCAAGACTTACCAAAACTTCCTGGTGGTCCAGCAGGGAGTCTGGTAGCCATCTCCTGCACTCACACCCTCGGCTGCCGGTATTCAAAATGACACCGATAGCCTTTGCCCTTACTATGTCACAGGGGCTGACCAATGGCACCGGTAGCCCCTGTGACATAGTGAGGGCAAAGGCTATCGGCGACACTTTGAATACTGGCAGCCGATGGACCGAGTGCAGGAGGTTGCTCCCGGACCCCCCGCTGGACCACCATGGAGTTTTGGTAAGTCCTGTGTGGGTCAGGAGGGTGGGGGGTTTGTTTAAATTCACTCCTTTAGATGGCCGAATAATTCAGCGAAGATTCGTTGTATTTGTGGGGAATCGCGATACATTTCGCTTCCCCACAAATACAACAAATATGGCCCTATACATTGCGGATTACCAATACGTTAGAAATGAATGCACACCCCTAGGACATACCGCCTTAGGGAACATACAGATTTTAGTTTGCGGAAGAGAAGACGGTATTAGGGAGATAGTATCTCTTTTTTGTGTTTGTTTTAGCATAGAGTAGTAGCAAAAGAAGAAAGCAATGGAGCAAGCATTGATCCAAGGAGAAAAGAAGAGAAAAGAAAGAAACAAGTGACAGACAGATAAGTGTGTGCATACACCACCTTATCACCATTCACCACAGAGGAAAACACTTCAGAACAAAAAGGAAATAAAATAAAAGTCAAGTAAATACAAAGGAAAGAGAAAAACATGAGAACATAAGAACATAAAAAATTGCCATGCTGGGTCAGACAAAGGGTCCATCAAGCCCAGCATCCTGTTTCCAACAGAGGCCAAACCAGGCCACAAGAACCTGGCAATTACCCAAACACCAAGAAGATCCCATGTTAGTGTTGCAATTAATAGCAGTGGCTATTCCCTAAGTAAACATGATTAATAGCAGTTAATGGACTTCTCCTCAAGAACTTATCCAAACCTTTTTGAACCCAGCTACACTAACTGCACTAACCACTTCCTCTGGCAACAAATTCCAGAGCTTAATTGTGCGTTGAGTGAAAAATAATTTTCTCCGATTAGTCTTAAATGTGATACTTGCTAACTTCATGGAATGCCCCCTAGTCCTTCTATTATTTGAAAGTGCAAATAACTGATTCACATCTACTCATTCAAGACCTCTCATGATCTTAAAGACCTCTATCATATCCCCTCTCAGCTGTCTCTTCTCCAAGCTGAACAGCCCTAACCTCTGCAATCTTTCCTCAGAGGGGAGCTGTTCCATCCCCTTTATCATTTTGGTTGCCCTTCTCTGTACTTTCTCCATCGTAAATATATCTTTTTTGAGATCCGGCGACCAGAACTGTACACCGTATTCAAGGTGTGGTCTCACTATGGAGCGATACAGAGGTATTATGACATTTTCCATTTTATTAACCATTCCCTTCCTAATAATTCCAAACATTCTGTTTGCTTTCTTGACTGCTGCAGCACACTGAGCCGACGATTTTAAAGTATTATCCACTATGATACCCAGATCTTTTTCCTGTGTGGTAGCTCCTAATATGGAACCTAACATCGTGTAACTACAGCAAGGGTTATTTTTCCCTATATGCAACATCTTGCACTTGTCCACATTAAATTTCATCTGCCATTTGGATGCCCAATCTTCCAGTCTTGCAAGGTCCTCCTGTAATGTATCACAATCCGCTTGTGATTTAACTACTCTTAAAAATTTTGTATCATCCGCAAATTTGATAACCTCACTCGTTATATTCCTCTCCAGATCATTTATATATATATATATATAAAAGCACCGGTCCAAGTACAGATCCCTGAGGCACTCCACTGTTTACCCTTTTCCATTGAGAAAATTGACCATTTAATCCTACTGTTTCCTGTCTTTTAACCAGTTTGTTATCCACGCCTCCTATCCCATGACTTTTTAGTTTACTTAGAAGCCTCTCATGTGGGACTTTGTCAAACACCTTCTGAAAATCCAAATACACTACATCTAATGGTTTACCTTTATCCACATGTTTATTAACCCCTTCAAAAAAATGAAACAGATTTATTAGGCAAGACTTCCCTTGAGTAAATCTATGTTGACTGTTTTCCATTAAACCATGTCTTTCTATATGCTCTACGATTTTGATCTTGAGAATAGTTTCTACTATTTTTCCTGGCACTGAAGTCAGGCTCAATGGTCTATAGTTATCCGGATCACCCCTGGAGCCCTTTTTAAATATTGGGGTTACATTGGCCACCCTCCAGTCTTCAGGTACAATGGATGATTTTAATTATAGGTTACAAATTTTAACTAATAGATCAGAAATTTCATTTTTGAGTTCCTTCAGTACCCTAGGATGCATACCATCCGGTCCAGGTGATTTGCTACTCTTTAGTTTGTCAATCTGGCTTACTACATCTTCCAGGTTCACAGTGATTTGGTTCGTTTGGCTCATCACCCCTGAAAACCAACTCCGGAACTGGTATCTCCCCAACATCCTTATTAGTAAACACAGAAGCAAAGAATTTATTTAGTCTTTCTGCAATGACCTTCTCTTCCCTAAGAGCCCCTTTAACCCCTCAGTCATCTAATGGTCCAACTGACTCCCTCACATGTTTCTTGCTTCGGATATATTTTAAAAAGTTTTTATTATGAGTTTTTGCCTCTATGGCCAACTTCATTTCAAATTATCTCTTTGCCTGTCTTATCAAAGTTTTACACTTAACTTGACAATGCTTATGTTTTATGGAAAGAAGAGAATGTTTCAATTGGTGGTCTGTGGGCTGCTCCCGAGAACTACCACACTCATCCTCCTAGCCAGGACCTGCAACACAGCAGGATCCTGGACCAGTCATGCTGCTTCTGGATGGCAATGGGACATCACCAGCACTGCTCCGGAATCCATGTGGCAGGACACTGCAGGCTAACAGGTGTCACAACTCTCCTTAGATACACACATGCATGACTGCACCACATTTAAAGGGACCATGGGGGAAAAGTCCCCTCTATTGATGATGTCAGCAACTCAGCCCTTTAAAAGTGCAATGCTCCATATACAACATGCCGCAGCAACAGGTCCAACTACTGACTAGTAGTGCGTGTTGCTTCCCAGCATCTTGTTTTTATCCCTGCCTTGTTTTCAGTTCCTCATCCTGCCTTGTCTTCTGTTCCTCAACCAATCTTATATTTATCTGTTGCAGTTGGACACTGCTGGAGAGATAGTGGACCCTTGGGCCGACCTACCTAGGGAGGCAGGGTAGGCCGGGAGGCGGAGCCACAGGCCAGAGGAGTTCACCCAGGAACCAGGAACCCCCCGGGAGGAGCCCGTAGGGTCCCGGGTCCTCGGGACTTGGAAGTAAGACAGAAAGCCCAGAGGCTGAGATGGGCATAGACCGGGACCAGAGTGAAGAGATAGGGAAGGAAGTCCAAGGTACCCGGAAGGCAGGGGACCGGCTGTACAGGGCCGAGGGCCGGCTGAAGGCAGGGCAGCGGGCAGCAGCGGAATCTGTAGCAAACCGGAGTCTGAAGCAGGCTGTAGGCTGAAACGGAGTCTGTAGCAAACCGGAGTCTGAAGCAGGCTGTAGGCTGAAACGGAGTCTGTAGCAAACCGGAGTCTGAAGCAGGCTGTAGGCTGAAGCGGAGTTGGAAGCAGGCCGGAGTCAATGGCTGGCTGCAGGCTGAAGCGGAAGCCAGAAGCAAACCGGAGTCGGAGGCAGACAGCAGGCTGAAGCGGAGTCAGAGGCAAACCGGAGTCAGAGGCAGGCAGCAGGCAGAAGCGGAGTCAGAAGCAAGCCGGGGTCAGAAGCAGACAACGTGAAGATCACCAGGAACGCAACTGAGAACAACTATGGAGTTGTGAACCTCGTTGCAAGGCGATGAGAGAGAGTTTGAGCGCCGGTTATATCGGGACTTGGGCGTGACGTCAGCAGCGAGGGCGGGGCCAGGCTTCCGGGAGTTGAGCGCACAAGAGGGACGTCCTCGCGCGCGTGCGCGCGAGGCTGACGAGAAGCAGGCACGTAATGGCTGCCGCCACGTGGAGTGAGAGAAGCCCCCGGGGCCCAGAGCGGGCAGGACGCGGTGATCCCTGAAGCGGAGGTAGGCGGGCCTGGGCCTTAGCAGCAGGGAAGCGGTGGGGACCGCAACAGTACCCCCCCCCCCCCCTTTACGGCCCCTCTTGAGAGGACCGGGTTTCTCCGGGTGGTCACGGTGGAACTGTTGCAACAAAGATTTATCCAGGATGTTGCGGCTGGGTTCCCAGGTGTTGTCCTCATCGCCGCAACCCTCCCATGTGAGCAGATACTCCCACCTCCGGTTGAAGAAGCAAACATCCAGGACCTCGCGTACCTGGTAAGTGGGATCATCGTCAATGGAAGTGGGTGAAGGGTCCAGAGGTTTTTGGTGAAAGCGAGAGAGGACTACCGGCTTTAGCAGGGACACGTGGAAAACATTGTGGACTCGAAGTGAGGATGGCAACCTCAATCGATAAGAGACAGAGCCCACTCTCTCGGCGATCTGGAATGCCCCACAGAACCTGGGCGCAAATCTTTGTGAGGGGAGGCGGAGACGGATGTTTTTTGTGCTCAGCCAAACTCGGTCTCCTGGCTGATAGGTAGGAGCCGGTCGTTGGTGGCAATCAGCCACCTATTTGGCTGAAGAGGTTGAATGGGTCAATTTGCTCTGGGTTTTTTCCACAAGGTCTGTAGCTGACGAGCCGTTAACTGGGCGGCTGGAGAGGCGCTGGGAGTGGCAATGGGAAGCGGAGGTCTCAGCTGTTTCCTGTAGACTAGCTGGAATGGTGAGAGTCCGGTGGCAGCATGAGCCTGATTGTTATAGGCGAACTCGGCCCAGGGCAGTAGTTCTGACCAGTTGTCCTGTTTTTCATTGGTGAAGGCTCGAAGATAGGTCTTCAGGGACCGGTTCATTCTTTCAGACTGTCCATTACTCTGTGGGTGGAAAGCTGTGGAAAAGCTGAGCTTCATCTTGAAACATTTACAGAGGGCCCTCCAGTAGCGTGCAACAAGCTGGGGCCCGCGGTCAGACACTATGTCTTGTGGGAGGCCGTGTAACCTAAAAATATGCTGGGCGAAGAGGAGAGCTAGTTCGGGTGCAGAGGGTAACTTAGTTAATGGGACAAGGTGCACCATCTTCGAGAAGCGGTCGACGGTAACCCAGATAACCGTTTGGCCACGAGAAGGAGGTAAGTTCACCATAAAATCTGTAGCGAAGTGGGTCCAAGGCTCTGTGGGAACTGGCAGAGGCTGTAGGAGACCACACGGGGGTCCTGGACTGGGCTTTTGACGAGCACAGGTGGGGCAGGAACTCACATAGATGCGAACATCCTGTCGCATGTTGGGCCACCAGTAAAAGCGGTTAAGGAGTTCCAAGGTCCTCTCACGTACTGCGTGTCCTCCAGTGAGGGAGTCATGAGCCCAGCGTAGTGTCTTCAAACGGTCTCGTCAGGGAACCACGGTTCTATCTTGCGAGAGGACCGTCAGGGCGGACAAGCAAACTTTACTAGGGTCCAGAATGTACTGTGGAGGTTCTTGGTCTTCTTCGGACATGGAAGTCCGTGAGAGAGCATCAGCTCGGAGATTCTTAGCCGCCGGCCGGTACTGTAAGACAAAATCAATTGTGGCTAAAGAACAGAGCCCAGCGGGCTTGGAGGGGGTTCAATCGTTGAGCCTGGGACAAAAACTTTAAGTTCTTGTGATCCGTATATACAGTGGTCGTGTGCCTGGCCCCCTCGAGCCACTGTCTCCATTCTTCAAACGCGAGTTTGATCGCCAGCAGCTCCTTGTCACTGATGGAATAATTTGTCTCAGCGGGGGAGAACTTCCTGGAGAAGTAGGAACATGGCAAAGTTGTCCGGACTCAGAGTGTTGACTGAGGACCGCCCCAACGGCTATGCTGGAGGCGTCGACCTCAACGATGAAAGGTCTGGCTGGATCGGGTTGGCGGAGACAGTTGTCCATGAGAAACGCCTCTTTTAGGTTGGTGAAGGCTGCGACCGCAGCGTCCGGCCAGTTCTTGGCGTCGGCTCCCTTGTGAGTCATGGCGGTAAGGGGAGCGACTCGATGCGAGTACTGTGGAATAAAGTGTCTATAAAAGTTTGCGAAGCCCAAGAATCTCTGAAGGGCCTTGAGTCCCTTGGGTTGAGGCAATCTAGTTATGGCAGACACCTTTTCGGGGTCCATCCAGAAGCCTGTGGAGGAGATGATGTACCCCAGGAAGGGCAGGGCCTCAGTTTTGAAAACACACTTTTCCAGCTTGGCGTAGAGGTGGTTGTCTCGGAGGGCCTGCAGAACTTGAGTGACGTGGAGAATATGGACAAGGTTATAGGCCCCTCGGAGGTCGAGCTTGGTGAAGATGCGTGCTCCCTGAAGGCGATCCAAAAGCTCAGGAATCAGGGGAAGTGGATAGCGGTCTCGCTTCGTGATGGCATTCAAGCCACGATAGTCTAAACATGGACGGAGGGAGCCGTCCTTCTTGGCCACAAAGAAGAAGCCGGCTCTGGCAGGCGAACGAGAGGGACGGATGAAACCTTTGGCAAGGTTCTTAGTCACATACTGGGACATGGCAGCAGTCTCTGGCAAGGACAAAGGATACACGCGGCCACGGGGAGGCGTGGTGCCTGGCAGCAGGCCAATCAGGCAATCAAAAGGCCAGTGTTGGGGTAGTATCTCAGCCATTTCTTTGGAGAAGACGTCAGTGAAGTCTCGATATGGCTCGGGCAGCAGGAGGGAAGAGCAGAGGCGCAAGGTTTTCTTTGGGCGTGGAAGGCGAAACAATGTTCAAAGCAAAAGGGACTCCATTGGGTTAGCTGAAAATTATCCCATTGAAAAATGGGTGAATGCTGCCGCAGCCATGGTAGTCCAAGAACCAGGGGGTGCATAGCTCGCTCCAAGACTAGTAGGGAAATCTCTTCCGAATGGAGCAGTCCTGTCTGGAGCGTCAACAGGGCTGTGGAGCAGGTGATGGTGCCCGGGAGCAGTGTGCCCCGGATCGAGGAGATCCGTAGCGGAGGAACCATCCGTTGCGTGGGGAGTGACAGCTGTTTTACCAGGTTGGCCACAATAAAATTCCCCTCAGCACCAGAGTCGACGAAAGCCCGGATCTGGAGTTCCCCACCCGGGTATTTGAGAGTCACTGGCAAGGCAAATCTCCAACCTCACTCTATCAAGTAGACCAAGCAAGATCTGCAGTGATATAACAAGAACAGACTATGGGTGGACAAGATGGGCCCTTCCATTCAGTGTTTCAATTGCAAGATAAATATAAATTTCATATAGGATTACACAGAATATGCACAGTAATTTACAAGGCAAGTATGGATGTTAACAAAGAACAAAAATAGGTACATTAAATAAGCAAATGATACAGATACAATGGGTAAGAATGTTTTATGCCCTAAAGAGTATATAATGTGAGGTAGTTAATTTCATTACATACAGAAGTTTTTAAAGCTGTACTGGGTTGGGCAGGCAATAGAACAGAATACATAAGAAGGTGATTATTTTGAATAAGCATAGACAGATTATAAGACTTAACTTCTTTTTGATTGTGCCCTTGATATTGGCTGGTCTTTATTTTGCTGGTCTTTATTTTGCCATGGCCCTGCAAATTCTTCTAATTGTTTAAAAAAATATATATTTATTACCAAAATATGTAGTAGAAAAATCACTGCTTTAAATTCTTCATACTCAAAAGGTCATTTCCATACTGTTTTAGTTGTTTCCAAGGGCTTCGGAATTTTTTTGAGACGTGGACAGATTGTAGAAGTGACAAGCTATAATCACTCTTAATACTGATAGCCCATTCTGAGGGGGGGGGGGGGATCTAAACTCTTGCAATTACTCTATCTGAGATTATTAACAGCAAATCAAATGTTGGTTAGGGATGAGACTCCCAAATAGCATAAAATCTATACAATTCAGTCCAAGAGACATGGTGATTTCCTCTCACTGAAATTGAAATCATTATCTTGACCTACTGTCCTACTGCTAGAATGACTATTTCATGATAACTGATCCAAAGTATCTTGGCAGGTGTGTCATAGCTGGATTTTAAAAAGACCTCTGGATTCTTCAGGCATGGAGAAATTTAAAATAGTTATACATAAGAACATAAGAAAATTGCCATGTTAGGTCAGACCAAGGGTCCATCAAGCCCAGCATCCTGTTTCCAACAGAGGTCAAACCAGGCCACAAGAACCTGGCAATTACCCAAACACTAAGAAGATCCCATGCCACTGATGCAATTAATAGCAGTGGCTATTCCCTACGTCAACTTGATTAATAGCAGTTAATGGACTTCTCCAAGAACTAATCCAAATCTTTTTTGAACAATAGCTTGCAAGAAAACCCTCTGAGGCAGAGGTTCTCAAACTGGCCCTCAGGTAACTCATAGCCAGTCTGGTTTTCAGGATATTCACAATGAATATGCCTAAGATAGATTTGCATGTACAGCCTCTATTGTGTGCAAATCTATTTCAGGCATATTCATTGTGGATATTCGGAAGACTAGAGAGTACTTAAGAACTAAGTTGAGAACCACTGCTCTGAGGATTCACTCACTTCAGAGGCTCTCTCTCTCTCTCACACACACACACACATACTCTCAACAACAAGGGCCTCTGCAATGCTCACACATTTGGCAGAACACATCTCAAAATTTAATATATTATATGATTTTCCTTTCCAGTATTGGTAAATATTTATATAGCAGTTACACCTGGCTGTTTATTTTGATTTTCACTTTGCCAACCTGCATTTTCTTGTTTCACATTAATGAGTGATAGGACAACAGGAAAAGCTTTTTCCTCCCTCATGACTACTCTTCATATAATGGCAAGAAATTCTTACTGGCTCATGAACACTGCAAACTTTCATCAACTTAAATTGCTTTGATTCATCTATTTATATCCCGCAGTTACCTCTATTCAGAATGATAGCAGATACTAGTCCAATACTCATTAGACTATGGAATGCTCTTCTTAAGGGAAAGAGCTTCACGCTGCCTTATTTTTGTTATATTCAGTATGTGGTCTGAATTAATGAATGCTTATCAGCAGGCTGCCGATAAGAGATAATGTTGTATCTCATATCATGTGTAAAAGGTTAGCATTTTCAATAAATCTGCTTAGAATAGTTAGGAAAATTCCTAAAGGTCCTTTGATATTCATGAAAATACTAGAAACATGATTCTGGTCACTTTAATATTTTGATCTGCAGCTGATTTTTTTCTTGTTTCTATATAACAGCATGGATTGCCTGTTATTTGCATACTTTCTGATATATTTATTTATTTGATTTAAATTCTGCTTTTCAGTCACTTCAAAAGATGGATTAATTTTAGCATTGTGATAATTGCAATTCAGTGGGGTAGGTCATTATCTAGATATTTTCCGGAAGGTAAGGAGTTTATGTTGTTATCCTAAATTGCTTTGCACATCATAAAATGTTGTTTGCATATCATGATCCCAAGATAGAACCTACCTGAAAATATCCACCTTGAGATCTACCCCCTTTGCTTGAAATCATGTAAACTAAAATTTAGACCATGCATATAGAATTGGGCATTGCTATTTGAAGATAAATATATTGGGTAGTTTCTAACCTAGTTTTCTACAGGGAAACAGGCCTTATAGGATTAAAAAGTCCGTCTTTCTGCCCCACAGCCTAATAACTTTTGAACCATTCATCTAATGTTATTGAAATTTCTGTCACAGACAGAATGTCTAGTGAGCCCAGGTTCACATTTTTAATGTGATCGTGATGTCCATTAAAATTAGCAAGCCTATTTCTTTTTCTTTTCTATAAGGAAACTGACTAGTAGTAATCTCAGGGTGGTCACAGCACAAAGATGTCACAAAGCATTTTGAAAGTTGCCCTGCCCTTGGTTAGTAGTGACAACTATGTGCACATTTATATACCAAAGAAGGAAACTGGGCATCATGAAATGTTGTTCACATATCTTGTTTTTATTTTATAGCAGCTTTTGGACCGGAATTTTGTACCTCAGCGTGTTCCTGACTTCGCCTCTGCCTGCAGCCCGCCATTGACTTCAGCTTGTGCCCGACTCCGCTCCTGCTTGCCGCCAGCCTCCGACCTTTGCCTGCACCTGAGACTGCTTCGACTGGCTGCCAGCCTGACTTGGGTTTGTCTCCTTTCTACTCACTGCTCAGTCTGGCTCTTTTGCACGCTACTGACTCCGGTCCTGCCTTCAGCAGGTCACAGCCTACGATACACTACAGACTCCGTTCCTGTTACCTGTCTGCTCCACTCCGCGGCATACTACAGACCCCGGGCCTGCTCTCTACTGCTTGTACAGCAGGCTACAGACTTTATCTGACTGCCCCGCTCTCGCCGGGCCTTCCTGTTCCCTGCTGCTGGACTCTGTGGATTACTCTTGCCCAGGCCTCTTCTATAGAGACTGCTCCTAAGTCCCAAGGTTCTAGGACCCTACGGGCTCCTCCTGGGGGGTTCCTGGTTCCCGGGTGAAGACCTGTGCCTGTGGCTCCGCCTCCCGAGCTACTCTACCCAGGGTAGTTCGGTTCAAGGGTTCACACCTGGACTGCAGCTTCCCAGACTGCAACAGTCTTTACAGAGGGTATGGTTAGTAAGGCTTTATTTGCTGATCTGAGATGTCTTTGGGGAACATGTAGTCTTAATGCAGTGTTTAACCAATCAGTATTTTCTTCATTAATTAACTTGTGGATTGTGCAAAGTGTTTTAAATTGTACTCTTTGTTCGATTGGCAGCCAGTGTAATTCGGCAAGAGTTTGAGTGATGTGGTCCCTTCTGCTTTTTCCAGTTAGGATTCTGGCTGCAGAGTTCTGTAAGATTTGGAGTGGTCTTAGTGTTGAATGTGGTAAACCAAGGAAGAGTGTGTTACAATAGTCTGTGCTAGCGAAAATAAGTGCTTGAAGAACAGTTCGAAAGTGCGCTTGGGTTAGTAGTGGTAACAACTTGAGTGCATAGCTCTTCTCCTCACCCTGGAATACCCCTAGATTGCCCCTTTTTTCACACTTAAATGTGCATGCACATACTTTTGAAGTTTTTAAAATAGCATGTACAAAAGTACAAGCTAATTACTCGTGTAAATGTTTTGAAAATTCACCCCTTAATGTTTTAGAATCAGAATTATGCATTTTCAGAACTTGACAGATAATTGTCTCTTTTGGTTTAATAGGAAAAAGAGCCTACTATAATAAAGCATTGATATTGGACCAGAGAAACCCTTTTGCTTCCTATATCAATATTGCAGGAATAATATCAAGAAGATACCCACTAGGTTAAGCTTTCAATAGAATCAAGATTACTTCTCTTGGAAACAAATTGAAAAAAGTGGTTGACTCTACTATCACCCAGTCTTAGCTATTCTGTCTTAAACTAACCATATCAGCATCCAAGGGAGCATCACCTAGGGATTTCCTGAAATTACATTCCTTTGTCCTAAAGAAGTTTAAAAAAAACATTGGCTTTGGACAAATTGGAGCTTTATATAAACTTTTGGCCTAAATGTTGGACATTTGAGTGGTTTTACTACTACTTATCATTTCTAATGTGCTACTAGACATATGCAGCCCTGTACAGATACGTGTAAGATTCAGCCCTTGCTCCATGGAGCTTATAATCTACTTAGGACAAATACACATGACAGCCTATGGAAATGTATTTATTATAGAGAAATGATTAAAAGCATCCTCAAAAATATGAATTTTTAAAATAGATTTGAATATGGCCTAGAAGGAGCCTGATGCACCAATTCAGGAACTTCTCTACCTTTTGAAAGAGTTCTCAAGATTTGTCTCAGCTAAGTTAGCTGAGAAGAACCCTTTATTTCCTATCTTATTATAGGTTCTGGGATGTTTTGTTACAAGAAATAACCCTATTTTGAGATCTCCCATTCTTTTGCTATATTGTTTCAAATCTCCAGTTGTGAAGTTTCAATAATCTCAGTCCTCCTGAGGACCATGGAGCAGCTTCATGGGTTACCAAAGTTCTTAATATCTCCAGAGCAATTTTATCCAACTCTTGTCCCTACTTCTCCAACTGATCGATTAATGGGCCATCTAAAACAGTCAAGGCTCTCTCAATGATTTCCATTAGTCTCAATGCAGTACGTTCACTCCTTGATCTTGGTCTCTACTGTTTCTTGCAAGGAAGTGGATAAAACAGCATATCAGCTAAGAAAAAGGAATTTAAAAAATGATCTGATCATATAACTGATGATATAGATCGATTTGCCATAGTGATTCTAATCTTTCGTAGATTATGTAAAAACACAACATCTTATCTCTGACCTTTAATCCATGAATTAAACTGTAAAACTGTTAAATAGTTTAAACATTTAAAGGATTTTCCCATTAACTATACCCTCAAGATAAAGATTAAAATCCCCTTAAAGCAGAATATTTGAAAATTCTAAACAAACACCAGAAGACAGCTCAATTACATTATCAAATGTGGTGGTTGCCCTAGGCAGAACATGATAAATTTAAAGAACAGCTAAACTAGCAGCTCTTAATAAAAGAAGTAATAGAACTTGTACTGTTGAGCTATTCAACTGATTAATTGAAAGACAGCTATGGCAATAATAAGTACACTTACCTTTTTTCCTTAGACAGGAAGAAATCCCTGTAACCCAGAGGGATGGAGTCAGTTGTATTCAACCATTACCTCCATCAAACAGAATGTTTGCCTTCCAAATCATGGATAGTTGCTACTTTACAGTGAATAGCACTTGCACTAATTAATTAAATAATTTTTTAGAGGTCTAGATCACTCAACTGAGCAACTTTTTCTAGAGATATTTGAACTAATAATAATCAATTAGTTCAAATAATAATATTTGAACTAATAATCTTTCTTTATAGTCTTAAAATTGTTAATACAAAAACTCTGGCATGCCTGCAATCAACTTATTCGAAGAGGCTGATCTCATTAAAATATACATTTTAATTTGTGTTAAAATAAGACAGTTATATCTAATCTCTCAAAACAGCAAATAACTATCCAATTGCTAGAAACATTTAATCTTTGTTAATAAATGGAAAAAAAACCCCTTATTTATTATTATCCATTGATGGCCTTCAGTAAATTCTTCTTAGCATTGATAACAGATGAAAAATTAAACCACATACAGGAGCCACATAAGGGGTAAACCCCTTTGGGCACAAACACACTAATGATGAACATGCTGTCCTAACCAGATTGCTGTTTCAACTTAGATGGCCCAGAAGTGATATCATTGGGTGAACAAAGCAAATACCAGCATCAGTGGCCAAGGAAGAAGCCCTGGTAAATGAAAACAGAAACTTGGCACAGTAACCCTACTGTCATGTTGATTTATGGTGTATTGGATTAAGTGAGACTGATATTCAAAGGGGTTCAACCAGATATTGTTTTACTTATTTTGATGAACTTTGAGGTTTCATTATCTAGTTCTCTTATCCAGATAAATTTTATCTGGCTAAGTCATTATCCAGATAAAATTTATCAGGATAACTTGGAATTGTTTCAGGGCAGCCTTCTGCTAGCTGAATAATTTATCCAACTAAATCCAACAATTATTATAGTTGAATAAGTTATGTAGCTAAATCTGGATATACTTCAGAGCAATCTAGTAATTCAAAGTTATTCAGTAATTCTTCATAGCGCTGGGGACAGTATGAGTGTATTATGATCCTAGCGGTGGGGGCATTTCAGAGGCAATGAGTGGGGTGGTAGGGTTTGGATTGGGGTAGTAGAGAGGACAGAATAGGGAACTAAGGAGGAGGCCAGAGATTGCTCTATTTGGAGGGAGGTGTCATGGTCACGCTGGCCAATTTGGTGATATCCCTAAGGTGAGGTCAGGAGCAGTCATGTCAGGTTGGGCCCTCCGGTGCTAGTGGCTGGCAGGTCTTATGGGAGGTGGTGCACAAGATCAGGGACAGGGCACCCACAGGGACTGGCCAACAGCAGAAGACAAGGGACAAGAAGGTACTCTGGATACACTGAATACAAACAGGGAGTGCACCAACAAGACAGAAACAGACAGGTCAGCACAAGGCAACTTAGAACCATGGACAAAAAAGGGGCTAGACAAGGCACAGAACAGCAAAGACAATATTAGGGAATCACATGGACAAGGGGACCATAGAATTGCCTAGCATATGACAGGGGCAAGCCAGAAGTACATGGTAGGAAGAGCCACAGGAAGGCCCAGACAGACAATGCAGGAGCAGGGCTGCGAACACACAAGCATGGAAAGATACTTGGAGACCTCAATAGGTTAAGGAATCAGGTAAGGAACACAAAGGCAAGAAAGGTCCCAGGAGGCCTAGCATGACAGAGGCAAGATCAGGAATACACAGACAAGGAAGACCACTGAAAAGCCCAGACAGAACAAGGACAAGACTAGGAGTACACAAGTTATGAAGGTCACTGGAAAACCCAGACATGACAGGCACAAAGCTAGGAGTGCACATGGCAAGGTAAGCCACTGTAAGGCCCAGATAAGACAGAGGCAAGGCTAGGAGCAAGAACATGAATTAGGCTACCAGGAGACCCAAATAGAGCAAAAGCAAGGCAAGGAACAAGAACAAGATGCCCAGCAAAGAATACATGGACAAGGGGCCAAAGGCAGAGAAGAGACTGCGCACTGAGGCAGGGAGTAACCTGTGAGGAAGGGTTTAATAGGCTGGTCATGCTGCATCATATTGCCTTCAAAGTGGAGGTTAGAGAGGGTGAAGGCTGCGTAGCATGGTTACAGAAGCATGGTGGGATGTGGGCTGATCTTCTGATCAAGAGGCCCTAAACTTTATAACACTATTTTAGGTTTCATTGGTGTTGAGTGTGGGGGTTGGGCAGCTGACCTGCTTTGAGCTTTTTATTTCCTTTGGGTCACAACTTACGTGGCTATATCATTTGATTATTTGGGATGTGCAAGAAAATTGTTTTTGTTTTGTTTATTCATTTTTGGATCATTTTTTGTTTTTTTTTTTATTTTTCATTTTGTGGACTTTTGTTCATTTTTTCATTTTTATTTGTTTTGGAAAATAGTGCCCAATTTTGTAAATAGCATGCACTATTTACAAACAGTGTACACTATTCATAAATAGTACATCTATTTGTGAACAGTGCATGCTATTCACAAAGGGGTAGATTTTAAAAGGTTGCGCGCAGGCGTAAATGTGCGCATGCTACCTGGCACGAGCACATGTACATCCGATCTTATAACTTGAGCCTATAAGTTATAAAACCGGGGTTGGTGCACACAAGGGGGTGCACAATTGTGCGCCTTGTGTGCGCCGAGCTACGCAGCCTTCACCCGTTCACTTCCCCTAACCTGACCTTCCCACCTCTTCCCCTAACCTTTCTGCCACTAGCCCTACTCTAACCCCCCCAAACGTTTTGTTGTACCTTTTGTGCCTGCCTCTGGGCAGGCACAAGTTGCGCACACCTGCCGATTGCCGGCACACAATCTCTGACACAGCGGCAAATGGCTGCTGTGCCAGGAGCCGCTGACCCCATGTAGACATATCAGATTGGAGCAAAATTGTGGAAGGGGGCAGGTAGAATGACTCATGTCTCTCACCTCTGGTCCCCTTCCCCTCAATTTGTGTCCCAGGTGAAATACCAGCTTGCCCAGCCATATGGACAGCTTTGGGTATTGTTACCCTATTACAGCAATTTAAATTGAGGTTCTGAGAGACAAAAATCCAGTTTCAATAAACTTTTATTTTTCCCATAGATACAAAATGGGATAAGAAGCCTTAGTAAATGTGTGATAAAAGGTATGTGAATTGACATTTGAAAATCTCCCTTGCATTTTCATTCAGTATCCTAACCACTAGTCCTTTTTATGTATAGTGAAGAGGAATCCTGAAGTTTGGTAGCATGTTATACCATTTCATACGTTCTATAGTTGCAGGAGACCAGAAATATCTCAAAGCTACAGGGATTCTGAACTGCTACAATTTTACCATTTTTAAGGTGTCTCATTTAATTATTAAGAACATTTTTAGTTCATTATTGTACTGAAGGATTGCTATAATGTTACACTTACAAATACAAGCTTTATATCATGCATAATGATACCAGATAATAATAATAAACCGCACAAAATAAAAACAAATCTATTGTTTATTTAAATGAACTACATTTCCACATATATATCTTTAGAATGCAGACTTCAATGCTATATTTCTTTTTTAGAACAAGGTATTCAAGAAAAATATCATAGCTACTGTCTTTTGATTACAACCAAATAATTGAATAATTTATTAATGTTATATTATTACAGTATATGAAAATCCTGTGTTAGCATGGGTTTTTATTTGTGTCTTGAATGTAAAAGAATGCTTATCAATGTTTTTCCTCTTTTTCTTGTTATTTAACATTCCCCCTGTCCCCCTCTCGATGGCATGCCTGGACAGCATAGGACGTTCTGCTGGCCCAAAGGACTATTCAGAAGTCTCTTCCAAAGCTAACTCTCGGTACTATTGTTACTGTATGGCTAGCATCAGGTGAAACAGTAGTGGCAGTTCTTCTTTCTCCTTGCCTCCCTCCCTGGGCTTGAGTACTTAGAATGATTGGAATTTTACTAGTGGATATAATCAGTGAAGTACAGAGCTGTACCATGCACATGTAGCTAGCAAAACAGAAAATAGTGTTCTTTTATTTATCAAGAATTTTCCCTACATTTTTCTTTATATTTAGGAACTAGGGCCTGAATTCATCATTCATCACAGAATGATGAATCCAGCGAAAATGGGGGTGAGGGGGTGAAGGGAGGGGGGGGGGGCGGGCCTGTGAAAGCCCGCAGCCTTCGCACCACCACGATGTCTTCTCATAGCTTCCAAAAATCAGGCCTCAGACTGACCCAGGGTCTCAGTGTCAGTGATGCAGACTGCTGTGGGAGATCATGAGCTTCCTTTCCAAGCCCACCTTCTCCACCTTAGGAAGACTAGTACTTGGGATGTGATGGAGATGACATTCACAGCCAGCAGAGGGCAGGACTCTCCGCCACTATCTCGCAAAAGCACAAGTAGGTAAGACAGACTCAGGGTGCATACCTATGTGCTTTCTGAAAGTGGTCTGCAGCCCCTAGTCAAGAACTGTCAGCAATGCCTAGGCTATATAGAGAGGGGGTTATAAAATGGGGAACACATCCAGGTAGTTACAAATGAAGGTGCAGGGTGCTTTTGATTGAACAAAATGCCCAAAGGAGTAAGAGAAACAATCAAAAACAAAATTAAGCCTCCACCATTTTAGTTGAAGTGAGATGAAAGAAATGGTGCATATTTCTTTGCACATCAGCAGACATTGAAGCACAGCTAAATTGTCAGCTCTACAGAATTTGCAGTCAGGCTCCATATAAGTCACAGGATAACTAAAGGTGGATTGCAGATTGCACATACTCAGTATCTGAAGAATAATGTCAGTCTGATACACATTTTTTAATAAATGTTGAATATTGTATCTTCTCAGTATTTTCATTCTTTATAATGAAGTAAAAGATATGCTTGTTGATTGCAGCCATAGGAGACTAAATTTGAACAGTGACACTTTCTTCCTGATTTATAATTTTTTATATGTAATACAATATGACCTGCAAAGAAGAAGCATGTTTTTAATACATAGGAGCTAGATAAAAATCTAAGAACATTTTTCAAATATGGTGTACCATATTGTAGATTATATAACCCTGAACCATGGCAGAGAAGTCACTGAATAATTCTATGCAGCTTATGTGAGCATTGAGCAATCAAAAACATCACATCAAGGAAGAAAAATGCTAACCACTCCACTACAAAAAAAAATTACAGACTCCACAGATAACCAATTATCCCTCTTTCTGTGATTCTTGAATCACCCTACTCCCTCTAGGGGGGGCAACAATTCAGAACCTTTGGTGCATCTCTCTGCAATGGTCATTTTTCTCTTGAGGTCAGATCTTTTTTAGATCAGGGAGCCTCATTTAAGTATGATTTAGTCTGGTCTAATATTGACTCACTCTATACAGTCATATCTAGATCCCCTATTGTAATATGAGGGCCAGTGTCTCTATTTGTCAGTACTAGGTCCATTATTGCTTCTAAATACAGGGATTCATAAGTTAGTTACACTAATGAGCATCCCAGGACCTTTCCATTCATAGTTGACATTGATAACCGCAGCTGGGAGATTTTCCCATATTAATCTATAGGAATTAGGGATGTGAATCATGTGCCCGGTCGTTTTAACTATCGGGTTCGGCTGGGTGGGAGGAAATCTGATCGTTAGGGATATGAATTGGGATCGGTTCCAATTTTGGAGCGGCCTCGGAGGGAACGGAGGCAGGCTGCTCAGCTCGGCATGCGCCGGCTGCCCAAAATCAGCAGCCTTGCGCGCGCCGATCCTGGATTTTATGTATCTACGTGCGTACCTACTAAAATCCAGCGTACTTTTGTTTGTGCCTGGAGCGCGAACAAAAGTACGCGAACAAAAGTACGCGAACGCGCCGTTTTTAAAAATTTACCCCAATATTCTGTACCCCTCACAGTTCGGATTCAGGAAACACTTCAGTACTGAAACCCTTCTCCTCTCTCTAAATGACACGGTGTTAAGAACCTTTGACAAAGGCCAAAACTATCTACTGGTTCTGCTAGATCTATCGGCTGCCTTTGACACTATAAATCATTCCATACTTCTTGACCGCCTAACAGAAATTGGACTGACAAATAAAACATTTCAATGGTTCTCATTCTACCTCACAAATCAGAACTTTCAGGTAAAAATCAACAACTCCCTGTCAGAAAAAATTCATCTAAAAAACCGTTGTCCCACAAGACTCCTCACTATCTGCTACATTATTTAACATCTACATGCTTCCCATCTATCACCTACTTGCAGGTCTTGGCTTGACCCACTATCTATATGCTGATGATATACAGATATTAATTCCAATCAACTTACAAAAAAACTGCCATATACCTTTCCATTATCAAACAGCTTTTGACACATATGAGACTCATACTAAACATTGACAAAACAGAAATCAAACTACTTAACAAGCAAAATTAACTTCACACTACTGCCATCACTAAAACCCAAGGACCAAAAGTCTGAAATCGCCCCCGTAACACACACATCTGACCTAGGAATAATCATCAACAGTGAATTAAACTTCAAAATGCACATTGCAGCAAAAATAAAAGATGGTTATCACAAATTACTAACACTAAGATGACTAAAGCCCTTTTTAAACCTAGCTGACTTCAGGACTGTACTGCAACTTCTCATATTTGCTAACATTGACTAAACCGGTGTGATATCTCAATTGAGATTGAATGTCGGTATATAAAAATAATAATAAATAAATAAATAAAAAATATTGCAATTCGCTTTTACTCGGTACACCTCTATCTACAATTCGTTCCTTACAAATTCTCCAGAACTCAGCAGCTAGAATCTTAACCAGCACCAAGAAATATGAGCACATTACTCCAATTTTGATATCCCTACATTGGCTGCCAATAAAATTCAGAATCTAATACAAAGTATTATCCATTTTACATAAAATTATACATGAAGAGCAGACAGACTGGTTAAATGCAGCAATTAAGCCTCACACACCCCAATGAAATCTATGATCAGCTAATAAAGGACTGTTAACAATCCCATCAGTATGATCTGCACAACTCTCGCAAGTTAGGGAATGTGCAATCTCACTAGCAAGAGCAAAATTATGGAACTCACTCCCTGTCAAACTACGGTTACAAACGAGTCTTAAGACATTAAAAAAGGATATAAAGACCTGGCTATTCATGAAGGCATACCAAGATCCCTAACAATCCACTCAGCCCTCCTTACTTACCCTTCTACACCCACTCCATGATATTTTATCTCTTTTATGTTTTGCCTTTAATATTTATTTTCTTTTAATTTATTTTTAATTTATTTATTTATGGTCTCTTATATAACAATAGCTGTTTGCACATCGTATCGGTTTACATACAACTAAATAATTTTGGGCGTGGCCTTTACAAAGAACAGTTGAAAGACAATTAACAAAATAAATATGAGTGATATAAATATGTTAGGAACTAGAACTATATATGGAGTATCTTAAGGGGCTACAATAACAAAAACTATATAAAATTCAAAGGAGCAACAGTGTATTCAGCAACTATAATACAAAATACAAAGAGGAATGGGTTAATACAAGACAGCGTTCTTAAGGGGGGAGAGTAAGGTGCATCACAGGTCAACTACTCGGTTGCCTGTTAAGTTTTGTTTTTTTTTTTCGTGGAGATGAAGGCAAAAGGTGGTAGGGTTGACAGAACAACCATGTTTTTAGGTTTTTTTTTTAATTTAGGAGTTGAGGTCTCAGTGCGTAGATCAGGAGGTAGGGAATTCCATAGGGTGGGGCCGGCAAGGGAAAATACTCTGCTCATGGTAGAGGAGAGTTTGACTGCTTTAATGGATGGAGTACGGAGGGTTCCTTGTAGGGCAGGGCGGGTAGGTCTAGTGGAAGTGCGAGGAAGGAGAGGGGGGTTGATCCAGTTGAGGTTTACATTTGTCAGACTTTTGTGGATGATGGAGAGAGCTTTGTAAAGTATTCATGATGTTATTGGGAGCCAATGAAGTTCGATAAGTGTAGGTGTAATGTGGTCCCTTTTTTTAGAGTTTGCTAGAATACGAGCAGCAGCGTTCTGTAATAGTTGTAAAGGTTTGGTATGCGTTGAAGGGAGGCCAAGGAGGAGAGCGTTACAGTAGTCTATTTTAGAAAAGATAATAGACTGAAGAACTGTACGAAAATCAGAGAAGTGAAGTAAAGGTCTGAGTTTTTTTATCGTTTGTAGCTTATAATAGCAGTCTCTTATGATAGAGTTGATGAAGGGTTTGAATGTAAGATGGTTATCAATGAGGACCCCTAGGTCCTAGGACCCCTAATATTTATATTTAACCCTGATTTTATTATTTTTGTCTTTTTAACTAAGCACTGTATTCATATATTTTAGAAATTGTATATTTTTATGCCTTGTTAACCGTTGTGATGGCTCCACCGAATGACAGCACACAAAAATAAATAAATAAATAAATAATGTCATAATGCCTCTGTATTGCTCCGTGGTAACCTTACTGAATAACAGAGCAGGGCTCAGCGATTTAGTTGGAAAAGTATTGGAAGTGAACTACTATACTAAATAAACCAGTACTAATCAATTTATATTCCCAATTGTCGACGCTGCACAATTACATTAACGTGTTCTAGTTATAATGACCGTCATAATAGGCTTCATCGTATGAGTTTTCGCGTTATTGGACTCGGCCTTATGTATAATCATAGGTCATATCAGTTCAAAAATCTTAATACTACAGTTATGATTTTATCATGAGAGAAATGTTTTAAGCATTTTTTCTGTTGCAATTAAAATTCAAATTGTTGACAACTAAGTCTCCGTAATATCAGAGATTCTGCACTTATCTTTCAGTGCTTCAGTCACAGCAATCTTGCTTATTTTCAAAGTGCTGGTAACCAGACACGGAGCCGTGTTTCGGACTGCTGCAGCATTCTGCCAGTCCTTCTTCAAGGGTAAATAATTCTGCGTCGAAAAAAGTATTTACACACTTATTATGCTCAGTTCATAAAAATCATCAGTGTTTCATAGTGGACAACAGTTGTATCAGGCATAGCCGCATATCGAGAAATACTCACAATTATTGCAGGAAATTTTGTATCAATGGCGACCCAGCATTTTTTCTTAATGATTTCCAGGACCCTCCCGGAACCCGCTTAAATCATGACTTACTGACATAATTAGTAGAGATGTGAATCGTGTGATCGATCATCTTAACGATCGATTTTGGCTTAGGGGGGAGGGAATCGGATCGTCGCGGTTTTGTTTTTTTTAAAATCGTGTAAATCGTAAATCGAGGGAGGGCGGGAAAACCAGCACACTAAAACAACCCTAAAACCCACCCCGACCCTTTAAAATAAATCCCCCACCCTCCCGAACCCCCCCAAAATGTCTTAAATTACCTGGGGTCCAGTGGGGGGGTCCCGGTGTGATCTTCCACTCTCGGGCCACGGGTGCGTTAATAGAAATGGCGCCGGCGCTACCTTTGCCCTGTCATATGACAGGGCAAAGGTAGCACCGACGCCATTTTGGTTCCTGTCCCCCGACGTCACGAGCACAGGAGATTGTTCCCGGACCCCCGCTGGACCCCCAGGGACTTTTGGCCAGCTTGGGGGGGGGCCTCCTGACCCCCACAAGACTTGCCAAAAGTCCAGCGGGGGTCCGGGAGCGAATTCCTGCTCTTGAATCGTATTGCCGTATTGCAAAATGGCGCCGGCCATACGGCCATACGGCCGGCGCCATTTTGCAATACGGCAATACGATTCGAGAGCAGGAGGTCGCTCACGGACCCCCGCTGGACTTTTGGCAAGTGTTGTGGGGGTCAGGAGGCCCCCCAAGCTGGCCAAAAGTCCCTGGGGGTCCAGCGGAGGTCCGGGAGGGATCTCCTGCGCTCGTGACGTCGGGGGACAGGAACCAAAATGGTGCCGGCGCTACCTTTGCCCTGTCATATGACAGGGCAAAGGTAACGCCGGCGACATTTCTATTAATGCACCCGTGGCCCGAGCGTGGAAGATCACACCGGGACCCCCCACTGGACCCCAGGTAATTTAAGACATTTTGGGGGGGTTCGGGAGGGTGGGGGATTTATTTTAAAGGGTTGGGGTGGGTTTTAGGGTTGTTTTAGTGTGCCGGTTTTCCCGCCCTCCCACTTCCCCTCTCCCTTCCCCCTATTTACAATTTTTGACGATAAATCGGGGGAATTCCTATTGTAAATCGCCTCTAACGATTTTTGACGATTTAAAATATATCGGACGATATTTTAAATCGTCAAAAAATGATTCACATCCCTAGTAATTAGGCTCCTCCTGTCACGTCGGTATAGTGATTGACATGAATCAACCCCTCCCCTTTTTTTTGATTTACATCAATGTATACCATTCGATGGAGGTATTTAGTTCTGCTGGAGTTACAGTTTTTAACCTGAATATCCACTGTTGTTCCTTAGTATTTAGCACTTTATTGATGTCACCACCTCGTGGATGTACTTGAATTTTCTCTAAAATTCTCCAGCGTAGTTCATCAAATGTATGTTGGAATTCTCTGCAGTGCATCACAAGAGGAGCTGTCAGTTTTTCTGTAGTTATACAGCTTCTATGCTCGATTAGGCGCGTCCGTACCATCCTTTTTGTCCTACCCACATAGCAAAGTCTGCAAGGACATTCGATGAGATATATCACATGTGTGGACCGACAGTCTGTATATTGATATGCTGTATGTTTAAAACCTTTAGCATCTGTCCATATTTCACCAGTAATGGCCTGTTTGCACACCGAACATCCGGTGCACGGCCAATTACCATGGGGCAAATTGGAATCATCCCCTGATGGTTCTTGTAAAAAGGAGTGTATAACTATATCCCCCACATTGCGCCCTCGACTATAGGCAATTATTGGGCGGGTCTCAAAAAGATTATCATGAGGTCTCAAAACGACCCAATGGCGAATTATTGATTCTGCTATGGCTCCCGCTCTGTCAGAAAATGGAATCGTGCATACTAAAGGAGACTTATTGTCATCTTTTTTATCCAATAGTAACCAACAGCGTTCCACATTAGAAGCTCTTTTCCATGCTTTCTTGATGTAATGACTGGGGTAACCATGTTGTAGTAATCTTTTAGCCAGAATCTCCGCTTGTACATGAAATTGGTCATTTTTGCTGCACAAGCGTTTGAGCCGTAGAAATTGTCCAATAGGCAAATTTTTCCGCAAATGATACGGGTGAAAACTGGAAAAATGTAAAAGGGTATTTTTCTCACAAGGTTTTCGATAAATCGTGGTAGCTATCTTATTTTCATCTTTTTGAATATGGATATCTAAAAGATCTATATGGAAATCATGGTGGGTCATGGTGAACTGTAAATTACTATCAAGTGTGTTGATTCAACGATGGAACTCTAGTAATGCTTCTTTATTGCCATGCCATAAAAAGAAAATATTGTCAATATATCTGGTCCAATGTGTTATGTTTTGAAATTCAACAGCATTGTAAAGAAAAGTTTCTTCAAACGTAGCAACTTACAAATTTGCTAAACTGGGGGCCATGGTGGCCCCCATTGCAGTGCCATGTATCTGCTTATACCACGTTTGTTGGAACATGAAGAAATTGTGACACAAGCCTTTTTCAGTCAGTTGCATAAGGAATTCTGTGGGAATCCTATGTGGCCGGACACGTTTGTCTAATGTGGTCTCTATGATTTTAAGAGCCTCTCGCTGAGGAATACTAGTGTATAATGCCTGGATGTCCATCGTTACCAAAATTGCATCTGACACGTTATCGATCTCATCTAATTTTGACAACATGTGCTTAGTGTCTTTGCAAAAAGATCGTGATTGTGACACAAAAGGCTGTAAGACAACGTCGACGAATGTGGATAGAGGCTCCAACAAGAATCCAATGTTGGTCACTATAGGACGTCCGGGTGGGTCAGCTGCATCTTTATGGACTTTTGGGACCATATAAATCGTGGGTGCCATAGGGTTTTCTACGCACAAATAGCGTGCTTCTCTCGGGGTTAAACAGCCCAGAATCAGCTGCTCGTTAACCAATGTTATAATCTGTTGTTTTAATTTGATCGTAGGGTCACCATTCAATACTTCATATTTACCAGGGTCCTGTATGTGTTGTAAAACTTTTGCAACAGAAGTGGTTCTAAGTGCTGAATAAAGAGGTGGACTAATGTGTACAGTTATTCCAAGCAGCAAATTGCTGCGGCACTCCATGGTACTTTACTTTTGGAAGAGGGCACCACAATTACAGAAGGACACACATGGGAACAACTAATGGAATCACAAAAGCGAGTAATAGGATCAGAACTGCATTTAGCCACCTTGTTACAATATATCAAGACAGAAAGAATTCCTCGGGGTCTTAGAATTAATTTGGAGCCCTCAATATATCCAGACAATGAAGAATTTGTGCATAGATGGATAGCCATCTTAAACAAATGTGCATTAAATGCTTTTATTGGTGGAATCCACCAATAAACTAGCTGAAACCATATGACCTGAATGTGAATTGATCAAAACGAGTTTACAACAACAATCATCTTTAGAAGAATATGATCAGAAGCTTCATGAATTTAATTCTGCTATGGATAAATTTAAGAGTGAGTTAAAAAATAGTAAAATCAGCAAATTCAAGCGAGATGAGAAAGACTACATGACAGGAGGCATTTACCCATGGCAGAGACGTGCCAACACTAATCAACCTAGGAAAGTAGCCTTCGCCGGCTCTTCAGATGATTCATCTGGCTCAGAAGAGGAGGTACCCCAAGACGGAAATACAGTTCAATACAATCGGGGCAGAGGTAATTATCGGTCATTCAGTCCTCAACAGAGACGGTTTTTTCGCTAATCGCGACAACCAATGGCACCAGATCTAGAACAGAAACCGTTCACCAGATCACAGAATCGGAATGTAACGTCATAAACTTGGCCCAAGTACAGCTGACATCAGATCATCTTGAAGTGTTACATAAAGGTTTATCTTTTATCCCCTTTCATCGCCATGATCCGTTTTATTGTAGACTTGCGTTATATAGGTTTTTTTGCAAACTGCAATTAACTCTGTACTTTTTGCAAAATGTCCCTAAATTGGATTGCTCTATCGTCCATCCAAAATCAAATTGGATGCCCACAGGACCAGTGGATCCATTCATTAAAACTTTCATGGAGCTTGTTCTGCTAGATCTAGTAGAAATAGAAGCAGTATATATTAGACCTAAGTTCAACTTGACAAAAGGAGAATTTCAAGCATTGCTATCATTAAAAAGAGAACAATCGATTGTAATCAAAAAAGCAGACAAAGGTGGCTCAGTGGTAGTACAAAATAGAACCACTTATGTTGCAAAAGTTTTACAACACATACAGGACCCTGGTAAATATGAAGTATTGAATGGTGACCCTACGATCGAATTAAAACAACAGATTATAACATTGGTTAACGAGCAGCTGATTCTGGGCTGTTTAACCCCGAGAGAAGCACGCTATTTGTGCGTAGAAAACCCTATGGCACCCACGATTTATATGGTCCCAAAAGTCCATAAAGATGCAGCTGACCCACCCGGACACCCTATAGTGACCACCATTGGATCCTTGTTGGAGCCTCTATCCACATTCGTCGACGTTGTCTTACAGCCTTTTGTGTCACAATCACGATCTTTTTGCAAAGACACTAAGCACATGTTATCAAAATTAGATGAGATCGATAACGTGTCAGATGTAATTTTGGTAACGATGGACATCCAGGCATTATACACTAGTATTCCTCAGTGAGAGGCTCTTAAAATCATAGAAACCACATTAGACAAACGTGTCCGGCCACATAGGATTCCCACAGAATTCCTTATGCAACTGACTGAAAAAGGCTTGTGTCACAATTTCTTCATGTTCCAACAAACGTGGTATAAGCAGATACATGACACTGCAATGGGGGCCACCATGGCCCCCAGTTTAGCAAATTTGTACGTTGCGACATTTGAAGAAACTTTTCTTTACAATGCTGTTGAATTTCAAAACATAACACATTGGACCAGATATATTGACAATATTTTCTTTTTATGGCATGGCAATAAAGAAGCATTACTAGAGTTCCATCATTGGATCAACACACTTGATAGTAATTTACAGTTCACCATGACCCACCATGATTTCCATATAGATTTTTTAGATATCCATATTCAAAAAGATGAAAATAAGATAGCTACCACGATTTATCGAAAACCTTGTGAGAAAAATACCCTTTTACATTTTTCCAGTTTTCACCCATATCATTTGCGGAAAAATTTGCCTATTGGACAATTTCTACGGCTCAAATGCTTGTGCAGCAACAAAGACCAATTTCATGTGCAAGCGGAGATTCTGGCTAAAAGATTACTACAACGTGGTTACCCCAGTCATTACATCAAGAAAGCATGGAAAAGAGCTTCTAATGTGTAACGCTGTTGTCTACTATTGGATAAAAAAGATGACAAGTCTCCTTTAGTATGCACGATTCCATTTTCTGACAGAGCGGGAGCCATAGCAGAATCAATAATTCGCCATTGGGTCATTTTGAGACCTCATGATAATCTTTTTGAGACCCGCCCAATAATTACCTATAGTCGAGGGTGCAATGTGGGGGATATAGTTATGCACTCCTTTTTACAAGAACCATCAGGGGATGATTCCAATTTGCCCCATGGTAATTGGCCATGCACCGGATGTTCGGTGTGCAAACAGGCCATTACTGGTGAAATATGGACAGATGCTAAAGGTTTTAAACATACAGCATATCAATATACAGACTGTCGGTCCACACATGTGATATATCTCATCGAATGTCCTTGCAGACTTTGCTATGTGGGTAGGACAAAAAGGATGGTATGGACGCGCCTAATCGAGCATAGAAGCTGTATAACTACAGAAAAACTGACAGCTCCTCTAGTGATGCACTGCAGAGAATTCCAACATACATTTGATGAACTACGCTGGAGAATTTTAGAGAAAATTCAAGTACATCCACGAGGTGGTAACATCAATAAAGTGCTAAATACTAAGGAACAACAGTGGATATTCAGATTAAAAACTGTAACTCCAGCAGGACTAAATGCCTCCATCGAATGGTATACATTGATGTAAATCAAAAAAAAGGGGAGGGGTTGATTCATGTCAATCACTATACCGACGTGACAGGAGGAGCCTAATTACGTCAGTAAGTCATGATTTAAGCGGGTTCCGGGAGGGTCCCGGAAATCATTAAGAAAAAACGCTGGGTCGCCATTGATACAAAATTTCCTGCAATAATTGTGAGTATTTCTCGATATGCGGCTATGCCTGATACAACTGTTGTCCACTATGAAACGTTGATGATTTTTATGAACTGAGCATAATAAGTGTGTAAATACCTTTTTCGACGCAGAATTATTTACCCTTGAAGAAGGACTGGCAAAATGCAGCAGCAGTTCGAAACACGGCTCCGTGTCGGGTTACCAGCACTTTGAAAATAAGCAAGATTGCTATGACTGAAGCACTGAAAGATAAGTGCAGAATCTCTGATATTACGGAGACTTAGTTGTCAACAATTTGAATTTTAATTGCAACAGAAAAAATGCTTAAAAAATTTCTCTCATGATAAAATCATAACTGTAGTATTAAGATTGTTGAACTGATATGACCTATGATTATACATAAGGCCGAGTCCAATAACGCGAAAGCTCATACGATGAAGCCTATTATGACGGTCATTATAACTAGAACACGTTGATGTAATTGTGCAGAGTCAACAATTGGGAATATAAATTGATTAGTACTGGTTTATTTAGTATAGTTGCTCTATGGTAAGACATCTTGAATACTGTTTGTAATTCTGGTTGCTGCATCTCAAAAAAGATATAGTTGCACTGGAGAAAGTGCATAGAAGGGCATACAAAATGACGTGGCATAGAAAGGTTGCCCTTTTAGGTAAGGTTAAGGACGTTAGGGCTATTCAGTTTGGAGAAGAGACGACTGAGAGGGGATATGATAGAGGTCTACAAAATCATGAAAGGACTTGAACAAGTAAATGTAAATCAGTTATTTACTCTCTCAGATAATAGAAGAACTAGGGGTCACTCCATGAAGTTAGCAAGTAACTCATTTAAAACAAATCAAAGAAAATTCTTTTTCACTCAGCGCACAGTTAAGCTCTGGAATTCATTGCCAGAGGATGTGGTTACATCAGTTAGTGTTGTTTGTTTATTTATTTATTTATTTAAAATGTTTTATATACCGATATTCGTATGGGACATCATATCGGTTTACAGATAACTTTTAACAGAACAGGAGAGAATGTACATTAAACGAGGGGCATGCAAGAGGAAGGGAGAAAAGGCCGAAATATAAGGAACAATCCACAACAATTCAGGAAGTCATTGGAGAAGCTTATTTACATAACTGGAGGTAAATAGATAGTTTTCAGTATATATTCTAATTTGCCTTTATATTGGATTGGGGTTAGGCATTTCAGTTATATTTACACTTGGTGGGGGTGGCGAGGAGGGCGTGGTGGGGGTTGGTGGTACTAGGGGGGGATGTGTTGTTGCACGTCCCATCCACGCTTGGCCCATGCCCGGGCCTGCTCACATCACTAAGTCCTACACGGGTCCTGGGTTGTCCCCCCCAGCTGCAGCAGCGAGTACAGCCATGGCTTGGCGTTCCGCGGTGGCGATCGCTGGGCCTTCCAGCTCCAGCCAAGCCTCAAGGCGGGGCTCGGTTTCCTCCGTGGCATCGGCCCCACCCCTAGGCCCACGCATGGACTGCCCGGTCCCTGAAAGGGCCAGGGGCGGATCCCAGCTCCGCGACATGCCCTGATTGAATGCTGTATAAGAGGAAGTGCCTGCCTACACGTCCTTGCCTTGGCAATTGGTTCGATCACGCTGTGATTTTTAGTTTGCCTCTGCATTTCCAGTCTTTGTTCCAGCTCATTCCAGCCTTGTTCAAGTCTTGTTCCAGTCCTGTTCCAGTCTCATTTGTCCTGTTCCAGCATCCTTCTGTTCCAGCGTCCTCCTGTTCCTTCATCTCCCCAGGTAGTACCTCTCAGACTGTCTTCCCAGTACTGACCTCTGCCTGTTCTTGCCTACGTTGATCGCCACCTGGATTTGACTTCTGCCTGTTTCCTTGACCACATCTGCACACTGCCTGGAACCGACCTCTGCCTGATTACCGACCACGTCTGCACGCTGCCTGGAACCGACCTCTGCCTGACCTCTGACCACGTCTGACTGCTACCTGGAACCTGACCCCTGCTTTGGCTGACCACCCACGGACTGACCACTGGAACCTGACCCCTGCTTTGGCTGACTATCCATGGACTGACCACTGGTATTGATCCCTGCTTTGGCTGACTGCGTTACCTTGACTCTAGCCTTGATCCTTGCCATACTTTCAGATACGCTCTTCTGGCCTTCTCTGTACCCCAGACTTCTAGCCTGAACATCGATCGTGCACCCTTGATCGTGTGGGCACACCTCTGAACGTTCTCTCAAGGAGATCCTGCGAGGCCCACCCAAGACCAGGCAGCCCAGGTAACCAAGGGCTCAACCTGAGGGAACCCTAGGTTGCTAGTAGTGAAGCTCCAGTTAGCCTCTGTCACCTCGAGCTCCGCCTCCTGGTGGCAGGCGCTCTCTGGGTCTAACCAGGGAGCCTACCAATCCTGCACTACGCCAAGGATCCACCTCCCGGTGCAACAGGTTGCCAAGGCCATGGACTCGGTGGAGTCTCCCGCCATACAGACCATCCCGGGTCTGGCTGCAGCTATCCAAGAGCAAAGACGAGCCATAGAGACTCTAGCATCTTCAATAGAAGAACTCTGCTCTCAAATACAGGATGCAGTAAGGGCTAGTCCCACATACCAGACTTCTACCCTGCTACCGAAAGCATCACTGGCGCTGCCAGCTCCTCCTCGTTTCAATGGGGATCCATGCATCTGCCGAGGCTTCCTCAACCAGTGCTTCATGCAATTTGCCCTTCAGCCATCCTTGTTTCTGAAGGAATCAACAAAAATCTCTTTCATCCTCTCTAGCTGAGAGGGGAGGGCCCTAACATTGTCTTCTACACTTTGGGAGCATTCTAACCCCATCCACATGCAACTGTCCCAGTTCATCACCACCTTCAAGCGGACCTTTGAAGATCCTGGTCGTCAGGCGGTTGAGGGTCATCACCTTCTCCACCTCCATCAAGGCTCAAGATCCCTCTCTGAGTTTATAGTGGAGTTCCGGACACTGGCCACGGAACTGGGATGGCAAGAGGATTGCCTCTGGGAACTCTATCTAGAAGGTCTATTTCCCGATCTCAAAGATGAGCTCGCTGTCCGTGAGATTCCCATGTCTCTAGAGAACCTGATTTCCCTCGCTCGGAAAATTGACCATCGCCTCCGGCAATGGCACCATGAAGTGAAAGCATTCTAGCTTCCTTCTCAATGCCCAGCATGTGCCCCATGCCCTCAGTTGAAGGCTCTACCGGTACCACTTCCTTCTACCGATGAACTCATGCAAATCAACTGTGGGTGGTTTTTTCCAGAAGAACATCTTCAGCACAAGAAGCAGGGCCTCTGTCTTTACTGTGGTGCTTCCGGACACCTGACGCAGTCCTGTCCGGTCCATCCAGAAAACATCAAGGCCCAAGCCCAGCGGGAGTCCCAAGCTTGGGAACTACTGTCACCGGCGTCCAACTGTTACTTCCAGTTTCCCTTTCCATGGAATCCCGTTCCTTCGCCACCACTGCTCTTATTGAAAGCGGAACAAGTAGCAATTTCATCAAGGATAACATCATCAACCTCTTGAAAATCCCTATTCAACTCCTAGTGGTAACTCTCTGCATCGCATCTATCCAAGGGGAACATCTCCCCAGATGCATCACATATCACACGGTGGCCTTCCGCCTCACCGTGGGAACCCTCCACGAGGAAGAAATATCTTGAAACACTCCACACACCCAGTCATACTGGGCCTTCCTTGGCTTCAAACACATGGATCCCAATTTGACTGGCAATCCCTCCAGCTGGTTCAGTGGGGCCCCGCAATGCCAGAAACACTGCTTAAAGCAAGTATCCCCAGCAATGACCGTTCTGAAAACTACAACCCTCTCCAGCCTCCTGGCGCAGTATTCTGACTTCAAGGATGTCTTTTCGAAACAAAAGGCAGATACACTACCTCCACTCCAAAAGTACAATTGTCCAATCAAACTTCTACCTGGCACTACACCTCCCAAAGGTAGAACCTATCTACTCTCGCTTCCGGCAATGTCCGAGTATATCAAAGAGAAACTCAAGAAAAGTTTCATTAGACCCTCTGACTCTCTGGCAGGAGTGGGCTTCTTCTTTGTCAAGAAGAAGGATGGAGGACTTCGTCCCTGTATCAACTACCGGTGGCTGAACAACATCACCTGCAAGGATCGCTTCCCATTACCCCTCATCGGCGAGTTGTTCGTCCACCTGCAAGGGGCCCAGATATTCACGAAACTCGATCTATGAGGCACGTACAACCTCGTATGCATCCAGCCTGAGAACATATGGAAGACAGCGTTCAACACCAGGGATGGCCACTACGAGTACATAGTGATGCCTTTCAGCCTTTTCAATGCCCCTGCAGTATTCCAATACCTAATGAATGAAATCCTCCGAGATCTACTTTATTCATTCATGGTGGTGTACCTAGATGACATCTTGATATTCTCAAAAGACCTAAAGTCCCATCGCCCCCATGTCAGAACTGTTCTTCATCGCCTCAGAGAGAATCACCTTTACATGAAATTAGAGAAATGCATCTTTGAGCAAAATCATCTACCCTTCCTGGGATATATCATTCCAATCAAGGATTTACAATGGACCCTGAAAAGCTTCAAGGGATCCATGACTGGTCCCAGCCAGTAGGCCTCCGTGCCTTAGAAAGATTCCTTGGATTCACGAATTACTATAGGAGCTTTATTGCCAACTATTCCACATTAGCTGCTCCACTCACCGCAATGACCAAGAAAGGAACCAATCTCCAGGTTTGGAGTCCCAAGGCTCAAGCTGCCTTCCAATCATTAAAGGAAGCCTTTTGTTGTGGTCCCTGTTTACGACACCCCGACCCAAACCGCCCATTTGTCGTTGAGGTTGACGTGTCCGCCATCGGAGCCGGGGTGGTGTTGAGTCAGTACTCCTCTAAAGGTACATTGGTACCGTGCTCTTTCTATTCCCACAAATTTTCGCCTGTGGAGCAAAATTACACCATCGGAGACCGCGAGATCCTAGCCATCAAACTAGCACTTCAGGAGTGGTACCCATGGCTTGAAGGTGCCCAACACAAATTTACTATATTCACAGATCACAAGAATCTGGAGCACCTAAAAGAGGCACAACTATTAAATCCTAGACAAGCCCAATAGGCATTATTCTTTGAGCGATTAAATTTTGAGTTGTGCTACTGGCCAGCCTCAAAGAATCTCCGCGCAGATACACTCTCACGCTCCCTTGAGCCAGAGGACACCACAGACACCCCAAGATACATTATTGATCTGGCCTGTGTGTCCCTTGCGGTTACCACCACAGTACCCGCCGTAAAGACGGTTGTTCCACGTCATCTACGAGAATGTGTGCTCTGCTGGGCCCATGACTCAAAGCTAGCTGGACTTCCTGGTCAAGCCAGAACCCTGGAAATGTTAAGACGATGTTGTTTACGTCGCTGCTCGATGCCCTCACTCCACCCTCTTTACCTCTGTGGTGACTCCCTCCGGGTCTGAAGGACGTCTGGCTGCCGTGGCACCTCCATGCCGTCTCCCTCCGGCGTCCCCGGACCGGCTCGACGTTGCAGATCTGCCATGTTGCCTGATGACCTAGGGTGCGCACGCGCGCGCTCTGATTGAAGTACCAGCATCCCCCTGAGATGACGTCATCTGCTTCCAATATTTAAAGGTCTCTAATTCACTATCTAACTGAGTTAGCAAAGAGAGGATTCGGATACAGATTTGGCTATGTTTCCTCCAAGCTACTCTGCCTCCTCGGACTTACCAGAGGTACTGGCTCCTCGGAGGCCTCACTATTTTCTTTACTTTCAGATTACAGATAGGAACCAGTACTCACTCCTCGAGGTCCCATGTTCCTGGACACTCTGAAGATTCTCTACTGCCTGGAAGCTATCGCTGCTACAAACAATTGTGGGTTACCATCGTTCTCTCAGAGCTTTCCCTGGAACCAGGTACTCGCTCCTCGAGGGCCTAAACCTTTCCAGCTCCTGATCTTCCTTGAGACCTATGTGAGTTTTGTCATCTAGTTCTGTTCATGAACCTTGTCTACTCTACCTATTCACTTTATACAGTTTCTCAACTGCTCAGCCATCCTGGATTGCGGTAACAGTGCCTGAGGGACTACAGCCCTGCCAGGCCTATCAGCTCACTACTGCCACCTCTGGTGGTTTCCAAAAACCTGTTTAATAAAGGAACTAATGTGTGTCTGTCTCCATACTGAAGCCTAGCCGGTGGTCCCTCTCGGGATATCCTCCTGGGGGCATGGTCATCTGCCACCGGCCCAGGGATTCACCACTACTATCTCAGATTCATAACAGATTGCTAACTACCAGTATAGCGGAATATAACACAATCTGAGACTCTACAAGATAGCTGACTCCTCCTTCTTAGGAGCCATTCATTCAGATTGCTTCTCCCATCTACGCTCAGCTTTCTTAACAGATATAACAGATTGCTAGTCCTCATGGAGATTCACAACAGATTGCTAACTCCCTAGCAAATTCTCAACAGACTGCTAACTCCCTAGCAAATTCGCAACAGACGCTTCTACTGGTGGCCCAGCATGGTAACAGAGTCCCACAATTATGTTGACTCATGTCCTGTACGTGCACAACAAAAGTCATGGGGACTTCTCCAACCACTTCCAGCACCCACTGAACCCTGGTCCAGCATATCAACTTATTTCATCACCGGCCTGCCTCCATCACAAGATAACACCATCATCTGGGTATTCATCAACCACTTCTCTAAGATGGGACACTTCATTCCTCTGTGGAGACTCCCATTGGCCCCCAAACTCGCCAAACTTTTCCTGAGGCATATCCTCCACCTGCATGGCCTGCCTGAACAGATAGTGTCAGACTGAGGCCCATAGTTCACTGCGAAATACTGGCGATCACTATGCCAGAAATTCGATATCAACTTAAGTTTCACCTTGGCCTACCATCCTCAGGCCAACGGCCAAGCTGAAAGAACTAATTGTACCCTGAAATCCTTCCTAAGATCCTATGTAAATGATCAACAGGACAATTGGGCCGACTTACTACCATGGGCTGAGTTGACACACAACATACATATTGCTGCTGCCATGGACGTCTCCCCATTTGCAGTAGTATTCGGACATCAACCACAATTACCCTTGCCTGTACCACTCTGCATGCCTTCGCCAGCAGCACAGTTCACTGCACAGACCATCCGCAATGTTTGGAACCAAGTAAAGGAGCATCTGACCCAAGCTGCTGAACATTCTTAAAAGGTCGCTGACGCGCATTGGTGGTCAGCTCCACTCTTCCGACCCAGTCAAAAGATGTGGTTAAGTACCAAGCACGTCAGACTACGACTTCCTTCCCATTATCTGGCACCGAAATACATTGGGCCATTCCCAATCCTCTGCCGTGTCGAAGCGGTAACTTACCAACTCCAGTTGCCGCAATCAATGGGTATTCACAATACCTTCTACATCTCCCTATTAAAGCCTCTCGTACCTTCCTGGCCTTCCCGCAGAGATCCTCCTCTTCCACAGGTCTCCACAGAACCCAAAAGCACCCTCCAGGTAAGAGAGGTCCTCGACGTCGGTCGGCGTTGAGACTGCTGGGAATATCTTCTCGCCTGGGAAGGGTATGGGGCCGAAGAAAACTGGGAGCCCTCACAGAATATCCTTGACAAAGACCTCCTAAAGCATTCCATAGGGTGCAACCAGACAAGCCTCGTCCAAGGAGGAGGAGGCCTAGAAGGGGGGTACTGTTGCGTGTCCCATCTGTGCTTGGCTAGCACCGGGGCCTGCTCAGTGTCCTATGTGGCATCGGCCCTGCCCCTTGGGCTCCTGACCCCCCCCCCCCCAAGGCTTGCCAATAATCCCTGGGGATCCAGCGGGGGTCCGGGAGCGATTTCGTTGTCGGCTGCCAGTAATCAAAATGGCGCCGATAGCCGTTGCCCATACTATGTCACAGGGGTACCGGCGCCATTGGTCAGCCCCTGTCACATGGTAGGAGCACAAGATGGCGCCGATGGCCATGTGACAGGGGCTGACCAATGGCGCCAGTAGCCCCTGTGACATGGTAGTTCAGGCTATTCGGCACCATTTTGAGCGAGGCTGGCAATGGCGCACATGGGCACGGAGGATCAAATGGCACCCGGGACCCCGCTGGACCACCAGGGATGTTCGTAAGTCTTGGGGAGGTATCAGGATGGGGGGGGGGGGGGTTGTATTATAGTTAATTTAAATGTTTGGGGTGGTTTTGGGGTGGTTTTTAATTTAAAAAAAATGTGCCCCTCTTCCCATGCAAACCCGAAAAATGAAATTTCCCCGAAGTTCGTGGAAAATTCTTTTCGGGTTTCGGGGCCCCCAAACCACTACGAATTAGGCAATTTTGTTGTAATTGCCTAATTCGTGATAAATGACTGCACATCTCTAGTATTGATCCCTGCTTTGGCTGACTACATTACCTTGACTCTGGCCTTGATTCTTGCCATACATTCAGAGACTCTCTTCTGGCCTTCTCTGGCACCCTGGACTTCTAGCCTGAACATCGATCGTGCATGGTGGGCACCTCTGAACTTTGTCTCAAGGAGATCCTGCAAGGCCCGCCTAAGACCAGGCAGTCCGGATAACCAAGGGCTCAACTTGAGGGAACCCTGGGTTGCTGGTGGTGAAGCTCCAGCTAGCCTCTGCCTCCTCTTGTGCTCTGCCTCCTGGTGGCAGGTGCTCTCTGGGTCTGACCAGGGAGCCTACCAATACTGCGCTAGGCCAAGGGTCCACCTCCCGTTGTAGCAAGTGTAGCTGGGTTTAAAAAATGTTTGGATAAGTTCCTAAAGGATAAATCCCAAAACTGCTATTAATTTTTAAGCAATAGTAGCATGAGATTTCTTTAATATTTGGGTACTTGCTAGGTACTTGTGACTTGGATTGGCCACTGTTGGATACATCGCTTGATGGACCCTTGGTCTGACCCAGTATGGGAATTCTTATATTCTTATGTTCCTATGCCTATATTAATCCTGCTTTGAAGAATAAACTCTCAAAGGAAATTTGTCTTATTCAGCATCTTTACTTTTTAAGGAAATGTCTTATCACTGGCTTTTTAAAATGTTTGCCTGATGCTGTAATTGTTTAATGTGGTTAGATGAAACCATGTGATGACTTTCTGTACCTATTTATTGTGATCTATTTTTATGCTATTTATTTGCTAATTTGTGATTTTAATTATTTATATCTTTGTTACTGCGTTGTTGTAATTGTGCCTTAAGCTTTATGTTAGTGATAAAGTGGTTTATAAATAAAAAATGATTATGATCTTTGAAGTTGGATCCAGGGGTTCAAAGAGTTTTCAAAGAGAAGCTTGTCTAGCAGTCAGTGAAAAAATCCCAGGATCAATGTAGAAAATATTCCTAAGCAAGAGGGAATTTGGAAGGCTTCTTGCTCTGCTTAGATAGTTTCCTTTTTAAGTCATTTTTGTAAGTTGAAGTCCATAAGGGATCATAGAATTGTCAGTGTGTGCAAGACTGTTGAAGGATTGCTGCCATGTGGAAGAGAGAAGCAGGATTTTCCCGAGCTGGTGATTGGATCAAGAGGAAAGGGAGATGAGAATCTAAGGGAAGAAAGAGTAAGTGTCTTATCCAGAGTGTCCTAGCTGTACATTACCTGGTGTTTCTGCATCTTAGGGGAGGAGAGTCCCACAACTGGAGTCAAGGGGATTCAGCTACAAAGGGAGTTTAAAGGAATCAAGGATAGATCCCTGGAGTAGCCCAGAGGGGTTCCTGGCATCAAGGAAGGCTCCCTCCATACTTTTGTTTTGTACTTGTGGTTTTGTAAATATGTTCATGAATATCATTGGAATGTCATAATATCCCTAAGAGCCCTATAGCATAATTTCCCACCAAAGGTCCATCGATTGGATCATGACCCAGCAGCTCAGAGGTATGCCTCTTGTCCAGTGAGAATTTGGAAGGGACATTGCATTTAACTAGCCCTCTTCCACTCTTACCTATTTATCAAAAAACATTTTAATTTGGTTGATTTGATCCCTTCCAGATCTATCCCGGGAAGAGGAGGGGAAGGGATAGTCTATGTCTTTCCTCATGCCTAGCTGAAATGTTGATTGAATTTTTAAACAAAGAAATGCACATTTTTGGTGTCTGGGTGGCATAATAAAGAGAATAATGAGGATAAAGAAAATAGAGTTGTAATAGATAAACTAAAGGATCTGTTCAATTAGGTCAGTGGTAGAGTTCCTGGTTTGAAATTGGAAGGTTCTAGGTTTAAATATTGTAAAAAAAGAAAACAAAACAAAAAAACCAAGTTGTAGGTAATACCTTCGGGATCATGATGTTCTGCAGGTATTTTTTCTTCATAAAGTTTTCCTTTGAAAACATGGCTGAGTGTAAAAGTAACCTGCCAGGGTGCAGGTGCAAAATAGATGCCAGAAAGTTTGTGCAGACATACGAAAATCAAATCTTCACGCACATATTCACTCCCCTGCCTGAACTCCATCCATATTTTTATGTGGATAAAGCTACGCAAACTGTATCATGGCACACATTCTTTTACCCACTTACAGTGGGGAGAGTAATAATCAAACAACACCTTTACATAAGCACTTAATCCTTTGAAAACATGTTATTGTCCTTTATTGGAACAAACTGAATACATCTGTTGCAAGTGATCTTGTTTAATAGGAAGATATCACCTACAGCCAATGTGCTGACCCTTGCTTCTTCGCATTCAAGTGGGCTAATGCAGCAACCACAATACTTTGCTTGAGATTCATGTTTTGAAATTCCCATTTGGAAAACTAGGCTGGGGCATGATAAACACAGAGTCTTCACAGGCTGCTGTACACACAAAATGTGAAACCTTGTGTGTTGGTGCTTGTTATAGTATTACATGTAGCTAGTAGCTACAGGCTTCAGGAATCTCACTTTTCTTAACTTGTAGGTCACTGCAAACAGAAAACAAAGATTACATATTTACCATTTAGACAAGTAATAGGAAAAAATGAAAAATTATTATGGTATAATTTGTTTTCCACATATTCAATAACACAGGGCTTCAGCAAGACCTTAGCTGAAATGTTGGCTATGGTTTATGCCTTTGAACTATTGAAAAAATGTGTTTCTTAAGTTGTGAGAAATTATGGAGCTTCATTAAAACTGCCATCATGGACAAATTGTCCAATGAAGGCTGTGGCCTTGATAGATGGTCTTGTGAGTCCAAGTACAGTGGCTGATTTAGAGTTCAAAAATGTTATAGTACATGCCTACAAAGATAAAAATGTTTAGTGCCACTATATTTTGGGCACTATATTTTTGACAGTGTGTTCCATGCCTCATTTTCCAACAAAGTAATGAGATTTTAGTCAACGTTCAAAGATTGTCTTCACATTTTTCATACAAAGAACCTAAGCTGGTAATTTTTTTGTACTACAGCATTGCTATTTCAGTCAGGTATAGAACTGCATGTAGTCCTTGAGGCAGCCTAAATGTAAAACACTTACTTGACAAAAACAGTAGACAAATAGCAAAATCATTGATTAATGAATGTGGCTTCTCCTTGTTTTTCTTTAGCACAATTCTCTGATGAAGGGCCTTTATCAAATAGTGAAAAAAAATACAAACCTGGTATTACTTTAAAAAATAGCTTATCTGTGCATAAATGTTATCTAAGGCTTAAGATCAGTCAACAATTGCAAATTTTCAGACTGACAACCAAGATTTATGGTTTATCCCCTTCGGCCTTTTCCTTGGTTTAGACTACATGACAGTACTATAACTCTATAGTATTATGTTTGTAATGGATAGACTGAGGCTTGGAGTTGAGTGCAAAAAAGGTGTGCCGTTTGCAAACCACTGCTGTTGTTGGGAGAGGGGCAGGGGGAAGGTTTTAGACTTGCATAGAAAATATCTCCATTATAGTCATCTTATGACAAGATAGCAATGAGGATGATATATATGAACAGGGTTTACTATAGAAACTATGTGATAAGGCACATAGGCCTGGATTTATCAAAATGCACTAGATACCACATGTGTTAGAAAAAGGGGCATGTTTTATGGTAATAGGCAGTTTATCGCAATTTGCACTAATACCTATGCGAAGAGCTAAGTTACCACAAATTGTGAATCCTCTTTCACACTTTCAAATAAGTGCCAGAACGAGGTATTTCCTACATACAACCACTGGGGGGACCATGTTTACTACCAGGACTCTCTACCTGGGTAACATCCAGCTAGGTTGAGAGAACTTTGCACAAATCTCATCTTTGGGTGAGTTTCCTCACTCCAAGGGTCATCAAATCTTCACAAGAGAGCACTGTTCTATTCGTACGTTTCACTTTGAATGTCAAAGTGGCCCCTAAACCCCTACACTAATACCTAAACCTCACCTTGAGTTGCTAGGTGGGCCTCCCATACAGATATAAATACCTATCTAGGGTGAGGGCATTCTCATTCTCTCTCTCTCTCTCTCTCCCCTAACTAGGTGGGAGCTTCAAACCAGCATTTGAATATGATATGGTGGTATCACATGCGATAATGCCTTATAGCATTTTGATAAATGAGGGGGATAGTTTGTAGGACATGAAGGGCTAGTGAGCTTTTGAAAAGCAAGCCCGCTGCACAATTCAGACAAAAAGAGTAAGAATATAGTATGTTGTTCCATAAATTTGAATTTACAGAGCATTTTCAGGAAGCAGTCCCATTATGCTTCCTTGTACACATGCAAATAGACCAGACAGATTATTGTAAATGTTCTTTCATTTCAATACTAAGAAGCAAAAGGATAAATAGTGATATGTCAGTCAAATAGCTTTGAATCACTACATTTGTAAATATTGACCTCATATATATTGAAGTAACATTAGCATATTTTTCTAGGACTCAAGCTCTGGTTAATAGCTAGTTCCATTCCTGTTTGGATTAATTTATAGGCTAAGGTAAATAACTTTTTTTTTTTTTTTGCTTTTGCCTTTAGTGTGTGTGTGTGTGTGTAGGGGGAGAGGGTAGAGAACAGGAGGATACACAGGTAAGAATAGCCAAATGGCATAACTGTACATCGTGTTTTCTATGTTTCTTCCCAAAATATCACAGAGCACCCTCTTAATGAAAAATATTTGAGAAATCTGGGTTCCAGATTCAGAATAGGTTTTATTTGTTTTGGAAGCCTTAAATAATAATGTTTTTTAAAGTACATTGAGGTCAACTTATAAAGGAGCTGATGTGGATAAAGCAGTGTTTTACCCACATAATTGGTGCCTTTGAAAATTGCCCTGCACGCATGCACATATAAAGAGAGGCAGTCAGAGGCAGGATCATGACAGAGTCAGGATTTACATACAAAGAGTATGAGCATAAATTCCACCAGAAAATTCTATCTGGGTAGTTTTTCCGATTCAATTTTCAAAGGAAATGTTGGGATTCCCCTTTGAAAAATCAATGTAAAGTCTGCGGGTAAAAAGTACCTACAGGCTTTGCCCTTCCCTGCACAGTTTTAAAATTATACCCTTAATTCAAAACCCAAATTATCTACTGCCCAAAAATCTTTGTGGCCTCTTTCATACGCACAAGTGATTAGTGCATAGTGCTGATGTATCATTATTTCACATTGCGATTGCAATACTGAAAAAAAAAAATGAAATGGAAAGTAAATTACCGTAGCTTGCAAAGTTCAACCTAGTTAAAGAAAGCCTAAATACTGTGTATTAGTTGACTTGTTTTCATTTTCTATACTTAATTGGTCCTATAAATATTTAAGGCATTCAAATGTTAAGAAATACCACACATGAAATTAAAATTTTAAAAATAAAAGCATACAATACAGATATTAAATATAATGTGCAGTGCAATGTTATTACCTTCATTTCACCATTTATTCCAGTGTCATATCCAATTAGACTTAAGGTCAATTCTGTAAATTATTTTTTTTAATATGAGATAGGTGTCTCAAATAAATAATAGAGAGAGAGAGAGAGATAAAATGCCTAAGTAATATACTGTATATCTAATTTCACATTTTCCCTGACCTATCTAGAGTTCATGTCTTCTTCTCCTCAGTATGATAAATCTTTGTTTTGCATTGAACAAAATATTAATATTTAATTTGAATAACTCATAAAATGTTAGGAAAACATTAAACCAAATTCAGCATACCCAGGAGAATATGCAGCAGGATTTGCACTATGTAGTTCTGGTGTTCATTTGCATCTTTTTGTAATAACACGGGATGAGTGAAAGAATGTTTTCAATTTTCCTTGCTATCTGTTTGGCAAAAAATGTACCCTTTTCCCTCAGCAGACTGAAAAAACAAAACAAAACAGTATTATTTCTTAACTGGAGCCATTATGAAAATACTGAGCTGTTCTGTAAAGAAAGAGTAACCCAGACAATTAAGTATGTAACTTTTGAATTCGTTTTACAATATTAGAGAGGCAGAAGGGTGACATGTTTGTTACTTGGATAATCTGGCTGCAGGCTTAGCCTCTGACAGTCTCCTACCCATTGTGCTTGGCAGGGATTAAGATATGCGTGGTCATCAATTCCCATTCCGTTTGCACCAAGAAAAAGGGAGCATAACTAGCACTGGTGGTTGGTGGACATAGCATGGTGAATGGGTAGATGATGCTACACGGATAAAGAGGGGAAGCATAATGTTTCCTCTTTGCAGCACCAAACAACAGCAAGCAAAGGAAAGTGATCGTGTAGTGAACCTTTTCACTTGAGTCAGTGGGCACTTGTTTGAGTTTTGGCACATAGGTGAGCCTTTCATTTGGGCTTGGCAGTTCAGTGGTAAACTTATATATAGAGTGGTTCAGTCAAAAGAGCACTGCATCAGCTGTATTTGCCTCCTTGGTCTGTAAAATGGCTGTGAATTGTATTTATTTATTTATTTAACAGTTTTTTATACCGACCCTCATAGTAGATAACCATATCGGATCGGTTTACATTTTAACAAGGGTAAACTGAGGTGCCAATTTTGGTAACAATAGATAAACAAAGGAAAAAGGAATAAGTCAAAGTTACAATCCAACAAGGGATGGAAGAACTTGGAGGCTTAAACAAGCTGGAAGGAAGATAGAGGCAGGTAGAGTAAATATAACAATACGAATAGTTTAATGAGTTAGAGCTTATTCTTTAACCTGGAATGCCAATGTCCATTGTTCAGGAGGAAGTGTGTCCAAGACCTTGTAAGAAGGGAAGCTCAAACTAGTGAATATCTGGTGGATCTGGGAAGGCTTGGTGAAAGAGCCACGTCTTTAGTCTTTTTCTAAAGGTTAAGAGGCAGGGTTCCAATCTGAGATTTGCTGGGATGTTATTCCAGATAGAAGGGCCTGCTATTGAGAAAGCTCTGTCTTTGGTCATAGAGAGGCGTGAGGCTTTCGTAGGGGGAAATTTCAGCGTGCCTTTGTGATTATCTCTCGTTGGTCTGTTAGAGGAGTGGAGGTTGAATGGGATTTCCAATGGTAGGGATGTACATTGATTTTAAATGAATAAGGAATCTGAACTGAAAATGGCCATTTTTGTTTCCCTTTAATAAATCAGAAATGAATTGATTACTCTGAAAAAGACAGCTATTTTCATTTGTGTTCATTTTGGAAAATAGCACATAATGTTTACACATAGTGTTGCAGTCGGATACTGCAGGCGAGGTAGTGGACCCTTGGGCCGGTCCACCTAGGATGACAGGGTAGGCCGGGAGGCGGAGCCACAGGCTGGCGGTGTTCACCCAGGAACTAGGAACCCCCCAGGAGGAGCCCGTAGGGTCCTGGAACCTTGGGACTTGGGGAATAGGCTCAATGTCCAGTGGCAGGAAAGGCCTAGGCCGGGAGTGTAGTATAGGAAGTCCAATAGTATAAGATAGTCCGTGGACCGGCTGTACAGGCCGAGGGCCAGCTGATGACAGGGCAGCGGGCGGCAGCGGAACTGTAGCTAACCGGATACTGAAGCAGAGTCTGTAGCAAGCTGTGGACTGAAGCAGGCTGTAGACTGGAATGGGGTCTGTAGCAGGCTGTGGACTGAAGCAGGCTGTAGACTGGAACGGAGTCTGTAGCAGGCTGTGGACTGAAGCAGGCTGTAGACTGGAATGGGGTCTGTAGCAGGCTGTGGACTGAAGCAGGCTGTAGACTGGAATGGAGTCTGTAGTAGGCTGTGGACTGAAGCAGGCTGTAGACTGGAATGGAGTCTGTAGCAGGCTGAAGCGAAGTCAGGAACGAACCAAGGTCTGAGGCAGGCGGCAGGCTGAAGCGAAGTCAAAGGCAGTCCAAAGGTCAAGTCAGGAACGAGGAACAGACGAAGCGCAACTCAGAACTACTAGGCAGTAGTGAACCTCCTTGCAAGGCAAGGAGAAGGAGTCCGGACGCCGGTTATATCGGCTTTAGGGCGTGACATCATCAGCGCAGGCAGGGCCAGACTTCCAGGAGCTGTGCGCACAAAGTGGGCGTCCTCGCGCGCGGCAGCGGGGAGACAGGCAAGCAATGGCGGCCGCCACGTGGAGCAGGCAGCGCCGCCGGGGTCCCAGCCACGCGGAACGCGGCGTTTCCAGCAGCGGAGGTAGGCACTGTTCAGACCTAGCGAAGGGGAAGCGGCAGAGACCGCAACACATAGCATGTGATGTTTTCCAAAACAAATAAAAATACCTCCCCCCACCCCTCAACTCTACCCCCCAAAAAAAAATTTGGCCAAAAAATAGAAAAAAAAAAGAATGTAATGAACCAAACCAAATGTTTTGGTCATACACATCCTTAGTGGTTGGTTCATGTCATGGATTTGTTGTGTATTTTGGCAGTAACTTCTAGGAGTAAATGACTTTGATTGCAGTTAATTGATGCCATTTACATTTATGTTGTGGCTGCCAAGTTATACAATTTGGGGTAGATTTTAAAAGATACGCGCACGCATTCATATGCATGCACTACCTGGCACATGCACAAGGATGCACTGATTTTATAACATGCATACACTGGCGCGAGCATGTTATATAATCTGGGGCCACACACACATGCGCACCAGATTTTATAATCCACGCATGCATGTGTGGGAGACATGCACGGGGGGGGGGAGGACTTAGGCAATTCCTGTGTGGCAACGCATCCCGGCCTTCCCCAGTTCCCTCCCAGTCCGCTCCAATTAAGGAGCGGACTGGGAGGGAACTTCCCTACCCCCAAACCTCACCTTCCCTACCCTTCCCCTCTCTTCCCCATCCCCTAAATCCAAGTTTTGGGGGTTTTTTTTACCTTTGTTCAGCAACTTACTTCAGCTCCTGAGCTGAAGTAAGTTGTGCACTCCGGCAGCCTGCCAGAGTGAGAGGCTCTGGATCAGTGAACAATGGCTCTGTCCCTGCCCTCCCCCGCCTGGCCCCTCCCCACCCAAAACATGCCCCCCTGGCCCGCCCCTTCCAAGAGGTCCGGCACTTGAGTGTGTACTGGCCTTTATGCACATGCTGGGCCTCTTGGGAAATTTGCCTGGCGCCCATAAGGCCTGGCGACACGCAAAAAAGGCCGGAATTTACGCACGACGGGAATTTAAAATCTTCCTGTTTGCTGGTCAGATTTCATTCCTGGGCTGAATTGGATAGTTTTATTCTTGAGGAATAGCAATCTTATTAAGGTATATAGCCAATCTGATTCTTCTCAGATTGGTCATCTCCAGTCATGTTTTAGGTATGTGCATTAATTTCAAAACAAAAAATATGACAACATAGCAAAATAGCCCTGCAAATGAAAAGAAATATTCATTGCCATTAAGCAATGTTTATATTTTTAGGGATGTGTGCACTAACCCTGAAATTCAGGGCGGCCGAACAAAATCGGCCCGAACCGCAGGAAAACAAAATTTCCCTTGGCGGGCCGATAACGAAGGCCAAACTGAAAGGTTTGGCCCAATCACATATCTATTTATTTTTAATTTACTCAGGAAGCCTGGAACCAATGGGGCAAGGGAAAGAACCAATTGCTTGCAAACAGTTTTCAACCATCCTATCCCATTATTCCCATCTGAAACAGAAAAAGAAAGCTAAGCTGTAACAGACTCCAAGACATAACTTCAGCAGTTGGCAGTGGTATCCCAACCCATTAATAAAGATATCTGCACAAACCTCAATTTATACAGTACCCTGCAGAGTCCATTGAAATCACTGCAATAGACTTCTTTGCATTCTTGGCACTTAAAGCCGTGGTCTGCAAAACCTCACTAAAGTCATCCAGCATATCCTTTTCTTGATTATTAGCCCAGTGAATGGCTCTCCGTATCCGCCCGCTCACGGCAATACCTCCTCCTCAGGACCTCCTCTGCCGGGGCTTGCGCGGCCCAGTTGGGGCAAGAGCCCGCTCACTGTTGCAGGATTGGTGAGCCGTGCAGAGGAGGCTTAAAAGGAAAAAAAAAAATCAAAAAACCTAGAAGAAAAAGCTACAAGGAGGGAGCAGAAAGCAATTAATTTAAGAATCGCCAGACCATGCGGTGAGTAGCTGCGCCCCCCTGTAGGGCACCAGGCTTATCAGTTTTAGGGACCTTTAAAATCCCAACAACTCCCGGAGGCGTCGCTCTCCGTATCTGCCCGCTTACGGCGATACCTCCTCTGCCCTTGCCATGTAACAGGGGCTATCAATGCCATTGACCGGCCTCTGTCACATGGTAGGAGAAATGGACGGCTGGCGCTATCTTAATAAATGACACGGGCCATCCATTGCTCCTACTATGTGACAGGAGCCGGCCAATGGCACCGATAGCCCCTGTCACATGGTAAGGGCCATTGGCACCATTTTGATTAGTGGCAGCCGAAGGCCCGAGAGGGGGAGATCGCTCCTGGGGCCCCGCTGGACCACCAGGGACTTTTGGTAAGTCTTGGGGGTGTAGGGCAAGTCTTGGGGGGTCGGGAGGGTGGAGGATTGCAATATATGGTGTCATTGTCCATTCCTTCCAGTCAAGAAAATGAAATAACAAATTAAAAAAAAAAAAAAAAGAAGAATAAATACAAAATAAAGTTGGGTGATGATGGAGAGGAAAAAAGAAAAACACCTTCTGTGCCCCTCTCCAATCCCCCCAGCCCATGAACTCCTCGCAACATAGTTTTATTTTATTTCACAGAGCAAGAGTAATCCCCGGTCACTTCTGCCTATCAGAGGTCTGCTTGGAATTGATTCTGGAAGACCAAGACTGGAGCCATTGTGTTACGATTCTGCTTGTGGGATAGGCCCACAAGCAGCCTCTCACCTTGCAGCAGGGCCCGGTGGCCACCGCTGCTGACGTTCCATCTCATCCGTGGCCTGGAGGCCGCCAGCATTACCGCCACTGTCTGTGGCGGGCCAGCCGCCACCGACTCCACTGCCACTCTTCCTGTGATTTGGAGGCCACTGTCGTCTTTGCTGCTTCCTTTTGCGGCCGGGCGTCACCTCCGCTGCCGTTCCTTCCATGGCCAGGAAGCTGCCGCCATAGCTGCCACTCTTGCGGCAGACAGAGCCGCCGTTATGGGACCTTCCCATGGCAGGGAGCTGCTGCCATCCTTGCCTGTCTTCGTGGCTAGGAGCCGCCAACACCAGGGCCTTGTTTCAAGGCCTACTGGTGCTCCTGATCGATCCTCTTTGCAGTGTGGATGCCGCCGCCGCTGTCTGAGGTCCTGCCCCTTCCTAGGCATGTCTCCATGCCTCTCTTCCTTATTTAAAAGGCCCGCTGTAGGCAGTCCTTTAGGGCTCCTCCTGATAACATTCCTGAGGCTTCTCCTCTTCAGCCCTATAAAGAGAGCCTTCCATCAGTCTGTGATTGCCTTTGCAAGGAGTTGATTAGCTCCTGGATTCTCATTAGTGCCAGCTCTTTGTTCCAAGAGTCTTCTCTGCTTCTTCAAGGCACTTTGTTCTTCATGGGAATTCCCTTGTCGTCATCTGTGGTTCCTGATTCTTCATCTTTATCTTTGTTCCATATCCTGGTCTCTCGTTTAATTCTGTGTCCTCGTCCGTCTCATCTTCAAGATGTTTTTGTCTTCAGATGCTCCACTCTCTGGATGTTCCTAGTTCTGATGTTCCTGCTCCAGAGGTACCTGATGCTCCATGCTCCAATTCGCAGATGTCCTTGTATCCAGAGGTCCCTGTCATCTAGTTGTCCCAATGCCCTGGTGTCCTGATGTACCAGATGTCCTATGTTCCTGTTCTGATCCAGATGTCCTCTTCATCAGCTCTTCGTCCAGCTTCCAGGTTCCTTTCAGCCATCCTTCCTTGCGTGCCTCTGTCGTGGTCCATGACCAGCCCATGGGAGGTTGTGTAGGGTGCTTTGTGGCACTAGGCCTCCCTTCTCGCTGCAGCGCAAGCCTCCGATGGACCCTTGCTTTTAATGTTCCTGAATCCAAGTTCCAAGTCTTAAATCTTGAGTCTTGTATCCTGTCCCCGATCATCGGAGTTCCTTGTGCCTGCTTCCATCCATGCCTAAGACTCTGCCAGAATCTGCTCCACTTCAGTGTGGTCCGTGACCAGCCACAGGCGGCTGTGTAGGACACACCCCAGTGCAGGCCTCTCCTAAATCTTCGTCATGTCCTGGCTTCAAGTTCCACTGCTTCATCTGGAGTCTGCTTCACCTTCGGTGTAGTCTGTGACCAGCCATGGACAACTGTGTAGGGCTTGATGCGATGCAGCACTCATCCAGTACTTTCTCCTGAAGCCTTACCTGAAACCTCCACGCAACCTGAATCCTTGTCTGAGTTCTCCGAGTATCATGAATCCTTTTCTGAATCCTCCGAGTATCCTGAATCTACGTCTAAGTCCTCTGAGCATCCTGTATCTCAATCCACTTCTGAGCATCCTGTATCTCAATCCACGTTTGAGCACTCTGAATCCTGGTTCTAGTTCTAGTCCTTGCCTCATCCAAGTTCCATGTGTTCTCGTCTCTTCCAAGTTCCAAGAGTCCTTGTCTCGTCCAAGAGTCCTCGTCTCATCCAAGTTCCAAGTATCCTGGTCTTATAGCCTTGTCCAAGTCTCCAAGTTCCTGTCTTGTTCCAAGTTCCAGTACCAACGCCTGTCCTTGACCTCTGTCCGTCCCGTCACATCTGCCGTTTTCAAGCAGCAGGTCCGAAAGGCTATTGAGTGGCTGAAAGGCTACCCCAGAGCAGCATTGCATTGCTAGGTCTCTTCTAGTGCATTTGGGTACGGCAGTGGTCAGGGTTCCTGGTCTTCAGCCTGTCCACCCATGCTTGGGCACATCTTGCCAGCCTCGGTGCTTCTTCGGAGTTCTCTGGGGTCGTGCTCTGGCCTAAGGGCACACTATCTCCCTGGAATAGGGACTGCTTCCTAGCTCTCCCCAATACATTGATAATTTCTTCCATGCAAAATGGCACTCGTCTGGATATGGACCTGGCTTGCACCATTTTGTACAGAATAAATTAATTACTATGCTGGCCACAGTCTGCTGATGCCCTTTGTAGCTCTGCTGGGGCTAAAGCAATTGGGAATCACTCCTGCCACATGAAGAAAAAGAAAACTATCAAAGGAGGGTTCTGAGTGTAGAAGAGATCAGAGGGTAAGCTCAGGAATATTTTTGGGGGTTTTTTTTGGCAGCAGTAGAATCTGAAAAATTAATGAAAACAAAAAACAAATATATTAATTTTAATTTCATTTCAATTTAAAAATGAACTGAATCAAATTGGATATTGCATTAAAATGTCCCATTTCATTTTTTTAAAAAGCACATCCCTATTGACAATTGATGCTGCTGTTCACAAATTCCAAAAATGCTCCCTTTTGTTTTTTTTGCTTGTGTTGCCTTATGTCCAATATATGTGCATGCAATTCTTTGTGACTGCACAAAGATGCCTTGGACTTCTTTTATATACCTTTCTTCACACACCAGCCTGCACCAAAATAAATTCATTCTCTGTTACTGGACTGTTTAACAATTATGCAATTAACTCCCATAGCTTGGCTTTTCAAATAAGCTAGAGTAAATGAATAATCAAGCTTGTGACTATCAAAAGAAAAAGCTCTAAAGATTGGAAAGCATGGGGGTAGTTTTGCAGTTTAATTAGTGTTAGCCATGAAATACCAGCCTGAAAATGACTCAAGTTCATTTCTAAAGAGCATATTTTGAAAGTGGGAATTTTTACCAGCTGTAATTTATAGCTAGCACACATAGAGAAATAATTAATAGTACACTTGAAGATTGACATTGTGGGGGAAGGAGTCAAGATGGCAGCATAAGACTAGAGGATGATTTGTATATTATTATTATTTCCTTTTTGTTTGTTCTTTGGTAAATTCATATTTGCTGTTTAAACTCTATGCAAAATTTTCTTCTTTGTATTAATTTTTGGAAACTTCATAAATATATCTATATTTATAAAAAAGATTGGCACTGTTGCATTTGTATTATTTGTATACCAATTAAAAATATAAGAAGTGAAGTCTAACTTTTTTAAAATTAATATCTTTATTGAATATTTACCAAACATCTAATAGAAAGCAACATCTCACCAAACACAAAACCGGCCTGCTAAGATGACATTTCAAACCAGACCAATCTAAACCCAACTAAATGTTATCCTCCTCCCCCTCCCCAATCACAAAAGTAGAAAGTTTTTCTCTTTATCTTCTTGAGTAGCATCTGTAGGGAAATATCTCAAGTTTTACCACTGCTTTACCAATTGTGAATCATAATAGACAAGAAACCTACAGGCCAGTGTGGTGACAGGCACAGACACTGTCACAGCAAGAAAGAAGAAAAACATTTACCCAGTGAACTTTAAAACTGCACTGTCTCAGTGGAAAATGAAAAACGTTTGTCCTGTTAACACTGAAGGATACCTTATCAGATGTGCCTGTTTACATGTCCCTGTGTCAATAGGAGCAAAGCAGACAAAGAGACAATATGACTCCTAAGCCAGTGTCAGAGATGAGCCATGGTGAGTCCATAGGTCACAGAAAAATGATGATACTGTCAAGGCAGCTTGAAATACAGATGTGACATTTCTCCCCCTGAAGAAATGGGGAGGGGGAACAAGACCTGCAATGTGGCAGGAACCCTCCCAAAGTAATGGGGAGGAGGAAAAAAATACCTGCAAGATGACAAAGACCCTCCACCCACCATGAGTTTATGCATGAGATTATGCATATTCATCAGCTGGGCAGCATAAGACAGGGGGCAAAGAAGGAAAAAGAGGCTAAAACCCTGAACGCAAACCCTGGGAGAAACCCAGAGAAGAGATCCTGAGAGCAAACCTGAAACCTGTTTCGAAGCATCCTTGAAAGTGAAAGGGGGGCCAGAAGCAGACCAGCAGTCCATGCTATAAAAAAAAAGGGAGAAGCATAGGTGTGGCCCAGAGACTGGTGAGACAAAGTGCCTGCTCAGGTGCAGAGAGTAGGATGGAGTATTAGACAGTGAGGGGCAAGAGAAAGCCCAGACAGTTGACCACTACCATAGCCTGTTGTGCCAAGCCCAGGAAGCAAACCTCTCCCCTGCCCACATTCTCCAGCTCTCCAGTCCGTGCCTACTTCAGAGATGAACAGATACATTGCCTTTAGCTTAGACAAAGGATAAGTAAGTTAGACATAAGTGTAACTATATTAAGCAGGCTGAGGTTTATGGCATGTGTGAAAGCACCCATGGTACAGAACTTTCTTTAGGGAAAACTGATGCTTCATGGCCAGGATGTTAGAAATAGGAATTGTTATTTTCTAAATGCTATATCCTTACAAATCTGATAAATAAAAATCTATTACAGAGGAGAATATATGGGGTCTTTTCTTGACTTAGAATCACAAGTAAGGTGGGAGGGCAGCTGGCGGTGCCTTGTAGAAGACAGATCCCTGCACCCCTATATTAGGATTTGTTCCATTAAACCATGTCTTTCTATATGTTCTGTGATTTTGATGCTTAGAACATGTTCCACTATTTTTCATGGCACTGAAGTCAGGCTAACCGGTCTGTAGTTTCACGGATTGCCCCTGGAGCCCTTTTTAAATATTGGGGTTATATTAGCTATCCTTCAGTCTTCAGGTACAATGGATGATTTTAATGATAGGTTACACATTTTTACTAATAGGTCTAAATTTCATTTTTTAGTTCCTTCAGAACTCTGGGGTGCATACCATCTGGTCCAGGTGATTTACTACTCTTCAGTTTGTCTATCAGGCCTACCACATCTTCTAGGTTCACCATGATTTGGTTCAGTCCATCTGAACCATTACCCATGAAAACCTTCTCCATTACGGGTACCTCCCCAACATCCTCTTCAGTAAACACCGAAGCAAAGAAATCATTTAATCTTTCCGCGATGGCCTTATCTTCTCTAAGTGCCCCTTTAACCCCTCGATCATCTAACAGTCCAACTGACTCCCTCACAGGCTTTCTGCTTTGGATATATTTAAAAATGTTTTTACTATGAGTTTTTGCCTCTATGGCCAACTTCTTTTCAAATTCTCTCTTAGCCTGTCTTATCAATGTCTTACATTTAACTTGCCAACGCCTATGCATTATCCTATTTTCTTCTGTTGGATACTTCTTCCAATTTTTGAATGAAGATCTTTTGGCTAAAATAGCTTCTTTTACCTCCCCTTTTAACCATGCCAGTAATCCTTTTGTCTTCTTTCCACCTTTTTTAATGTGTGGAATACATCTGGACTGTGCTTCTAGGATGGTATTTTTTAACAATGACCATGCTTCTTGCACACTTTTTACCTTTGTAGCTGCTCCTTTCAGTTTTTTTCAAACAATTTTTCTCTTTATCAAAGTTTCCCTTTTGAAAGTTTAGCACGAGAGCCATGGATTTGCTTACTGTTCCCCTTCCAGTCATTAATTCAAATTTGATCATATTATGATCACTATTGCCAAGCGGCCCCACCACCGTTACCTCTCTCACCAAATCCTATGCTCCACTGAGAATTAGATCTAAAATTGCACAAAATGTGATTGCTAGAATGATGTTATGCTGTTTGACAAGGATGTCTGACTACAATATTAAAATCTTTCCATTGGCTATAAATTGCAGTTTGGGATAAAGATAAAATGCTGATCTTGTGTTTAAAGTGCTAAGGGGAGAAGACCAATAATATCTTTGAGATACATAGGAGCAGTATCAGCTGGATCAAAGCTTATATTTAAATCAAGGGATGATGCTTAAAATTCCTTCCTATAAAATTGTTCAGGATGTGTAGGATAAACACCGTAGCTCCAGAAAGGCTAAAGGATGGGAATGAAGAGAAGAGCCATAGGGGTGGATTCTGGAATAGAAGCTAGTACCTGGTGATTACTACCCTTACTCAATAAGCCTTCGCACGGCTAATGCAACTCCAACATTGCTCTCTGCCTCAATGGTAAGGGGAAATGTGGAAAAGAGGATTTGCATTCAGATAACTACCAACAAGGACTGAACTTCACAATCTGGTTAAACAAGAATGGGGGAAGCTTGCTTATTATGGCAGTTACTACCCTAAACCAATTAAGCCTGATACATCACTTTTAATGCATAAACAATGTTGCTTTCTGCTTCTACAGCAGGGGGAAATGTGGAAAAGAGGATTTGCTTTCAGACAACAACCAACAAGGACTGAACTTCACAATCTGGGGTAAACAAATAAGCATGGGTATAGCTTGCTTATTACGGTGGTTACTACCCTAAACTAATTAAGCCTGATATATCACTTTGAATGCATACACAGAATTGCTCTCTACTTCAACGGAAGGGGGAAATTTGGAAAACAGGATTTACATTCAGACTACATCCAACAAGGCATTGATCTGTGCAGTCAAGGACTTCTCTTACCTGAAGAGATGTTTTGGGTTTGGTAGAGATATGTGGAGGAGAGGGAACTCTACGTGATGGCCAAGAGAGGACCAAGGGCTTCAGAAGCAAAACATGGAACGTGTTATGAATACCCATGGCACGCGGCAGTTGGAGTTGATATGAGACTGCTCCCACTCTTCGAATCACTGGAAATGGGCCAATGTATTTGGGAGCCAAGCGATGTGAGGGAAGTCTCAATCTTGTGTCGGGCGCTCAGCCACACCTTCTGGCCAGGACGAAAGAGTGGAGAGGGACGTCTATGGGCATCAGAAGTACACTTGGAACGTTCAGTGGCCTGGGTGAGGTGATCTTTGACTTGCTTTGTCAAATGGTGTGGCTCATGGTTGCGCAGCTGGAGAAGGAACAGTCAGAGGAAGTGGCAGCCATTGTTGTCCAAATACCATGAGAATGGAGATACGTCGGTGGCAGCAGCGACATGGGTATTGTGCGACAGTTCAGCCCAAGGAAGTAGATCAGACCAGTTGTCCTGCTGATCATTTATATAGGAATGGAGGAACATTTTTAAGGTTCAATTGGTCCTTTCAGCTTGACCATTGGCCTGGGGATGGTAGGCCGACGTGAAACTCAAGGCAATTTTAAACTTCTTACATAGAGAGTGCCAGTACCTGGCAGCAAACTGTGGTCCTCGGTCGGATATAATTTCCTTTGGGAGTCCAGGGAGATGGAAAATATGCTTCAAAAACAACTTGGCCAATTCTGGGGCCGATGGAAGGCCCAGCAAGGGAATAAAGTAACCCATCTTTGAAAAATGGTCGATGATGACCCAGATTATGGTATTGTTCTGGGACGGAGGTAGGTCTGTAATAAAGTCCATTGTAATGATGGACCATGGCTCAGTAGGTGCTGGAAGTGGTTGGAGTAGGCCCCAAGGCCGTCCAGTAGGCGGCTTCTGTTGGGCGTAGACGGGACATAAATCTACATAGTTACGAGAGTCCTGCACCATGTTGGGCCACCAATAATATCTTTGTAACATCTCTAGGGTCCTGGCACAACCCAGGTGTCCTGTCAACTTGCAATCATGAGCCCATTTCAGAGCTCGTTCATGTATTCTATATGGAATGATGGTTTTCCCAGCTGGAACCATGGTGGTCACGGCAAGGGATACACAGGGTCTATGATGTATCTAGGAATGTCAGGAACATCTTCAGGTCCAAGAGATCTGGATAGTGCATCAGCACAAAGGTTCTTGAAAGCTGGGTGGTAACATAGAATGAAAACCCATTTGAAGAAGAGCACCCATCAGGCTTGTTGAGAATTCAAGAGTTCCTGGTGAGGGAAATCAAGTCTTCTAGAGTCATGGAGTCTCACAAATGTAGAGTTCATCTTTGAGAGCGCTGGAGAGTCCATCTAGGAAGATGGCTTGCAGACAATCTTCTTGCCACCTGAGTTCAGTAGCCAGGGTCCTGAACTCCACAGTATACTCAGAGAGGGTCCGCAACCCTTGACGGAGGTGGAGTAGACTATGGATGGCTACAGCCTGGCGGTCGGAGTCTCCGAAGGTCTGCTTGAAGAGAGCAATAAACTCGGATAACTTAGAAAATATGGGATCAAAGAGTTCCTATAAGGGAGAGGCCCATGCCAGAGCCTTCCCTTCCAGGCGGGAAAGAATGAAGGTCTCTTTAGTGGTCTCCTTTAGGGGTGTGCACTCGTTTTCGCCGTATTGGTGATCCGCAACGTATATTGCACTGTTCGTAGTATTCGTAGGGAAGCGAAACGTATCGTGATTCCCCACGAATACACGAATCTTCGCCAAATTATACGGCCACCTAAATAAAAATTTAAACAAACCCCCCACCCTCCTGAACCCCCCCAAGACTTACCAAAACTCCCTGGTGGTCCAGCGGGGGTCCGGGAGCCATCCCCTGCACTCACACCCTCGGTGCCGGTTTCATCATGGCGCCGATAGCCTTTGTCACAGGAGCTACCGGTGCCAGTGGTCAGCCCCTGTCACATGGCCATCGGTGCCATCTTGTGCTCCTACCATGTGACAGGGGCTGACCAATGGCACTGGTAGCCCCTGTGACATAATATGGGCAAAGGCTATTGGCACCATTTTGAGTACTGGCAGCAGATTGCCTTTGCCCTCACTATGTCACAGGGGCCGACCTTCGGTAACTGTGACATAGTGATGGCAAAGGCGATCGGTGCCATTTTGAGTACTGGCATTGGACGGTCGGCGTGCAGGAGGTCGCTCCCGGAACCCCGCTGGACTTTTGGCAAGTCTTGTGGGGGTCAGGAGGCCCCCCCAAGCTGGCCAAAAGTCCCTGGGGGTCCAAAGGGGGTCCCGGAGCGACCTCCTGCACTCTGGCCGTCCGATGCCAGTACTCAAAATGGCGCCGATAGCCTTTGCCCATACTATGTCACAGGGGCTACCGGTGCCATTGATCAGCCCCTGTCACATGGTAGGAGCACAAGATGGCGCTGATGGCCATGTGACAGGGGCTGACCAATGGCACCGGTAGCCCCTGTGACAAAGGCTATTGGCGCCATGATGAAACCGCACCGAGGGTGTGAGAATGCAGGGGATGGCTCCCGGACCCCCTGCTGGACCACCAGGGAATTTTGGTAAGTCTTGGGGGGGTCAGGAGGGTGGGGGTTGTAGTTAATTTTAGCTGGGACACGAAACAAATAGAAATTGCCGTATTAACGCATCGGGGCGCCACATGGCCGAATGCAACGTATTTGCTCCCCGACGAATCTGAATCACGAATACAACATATGGCGTCCCTCTGCACATCCCTAGTCTCCTTCAGGAACAAGGAGGGTTGCAGTACAAATTGCATGAAGCACTGATTGAGGAAGCCATGACAGGAGCATGGATCCCCATTGTATGGAGGAGGTGCAGGGAGTGCCAATGATGATTTGGGTAGCATAGAGGCTGATAGGCCCACAGGATTGGCCAGGGCTGTATCTCGCAGCTGGGAATGAAGCTCTTCCACTGAAGAGACTTAGGCTTCCAAAGCTTGGTGATGTTCTTTGAGTGTGGCGGCCAAACCCGGTAGGGCCCTGGAGGTGGGAGACTCCGCTGAATCCAAGGCCTTGGCAATCTGATGCGCTTGGAGGTGTGGACCCTTGTAGTGGAGCAGTGGAGAACTGCTCTCTGGTAGGGACCAGAAAGCACCTGTCCCCAGGGGGGCGGAGCACTGGAGGAGACAGAGGCTAGGATGAGCTTCACCACTGGAAGCCCGAAGTCCCCCCGGGTGGAGCCCATATGGATCCAGGCCACTTGGACTTATGTGGGTCTCGCAGGTCCCCTGGAGAAATAGTAGACAGGGGTGCCCACGGACAGCAAGGGAGTGCAGTCAGACTCGAGGCTGTAGGTCTGATGGAGCAAGGATGACCAGAATAGCATAGACGATGACAAGGCAAGGGACAGAGCCAGAATCAGGAGGCATGATCAATCAGGTAGAAGTCAGAATCCGGGAGTCAGTCCGAGGAGTAGTCAACGAGGTAGAGGTCAGGTTCTGAGATCATACGAGGTCACAAGTCAGGCAGAGGTCAGGAGGCAGGCAGCAGACAGAATGGTCGAGGAACAGACCGAGGTCAGTACCAAGAGACAGTCTGCGGGTACTACCTGGGGACACAAGACAGATGGACACTGGAACAGAAGGACGCTGGAACAAGGCTGGAACAGAAGGACGCTGGAACAAGGCTGGAACAGAAGGATACTGGAACAAGGTTGGAACAAGACTGGAACAAGGCTTAGTACGCAGTGACAATCTAGCACACAATTACGATCTCCTTCTCCAAGGGGAGGAGCTAGCAATCTATTACGCTCGCCTCCTCCAGAGGGGAGGAGTTAGTAATCTGCTGTCACTCACTCCACCAGGAGGGCGGAGTTACCAAGCTATTCTGCTGTTCTCCTGAAAGGGGAAGGAGTAGCGATATGACATGATCTGCTCCTCCAGAGGGGAGGAGCTAGCTATCTGTAAATCTGTTATCGAACTGTTGTAGATACTCCTGTATGGAAGGAAGTAGCAAGCTGTTACCAATCTGCTAAGGAGTAGCAATCTGTTAGGGATCAACTTTCCAAGGGAGAGGAGTTGGCAATAGGTATATAGTACTTCGCTACTAAGATAGCAATCTATCATGCCCCCTGCTATGGAGTAGCAATTTGTATATAATACTTCCGTGAGCGGAGTTAGTGGTCTATAGTGGTTGGCTCCCACAAGATGACAATAGTGAAAGCAATGACCACTTGGAGGAAATGGTGAATCCCTGGGTTGATGGCAGATGACAACGACCCCAGGAGGAGATCCTGAGAGGGACCACCAACTAGGCTAGAATACGAGATAAACACAATAGTTCTTTATTAGACTGGAAGCTGGGCCACCAGGGGTGGCAGTAGTGAGTCGTTGTGTCCGGCAAGGCTGAAGTCCTTCTGATACTGGAATATAATCTCTGGGTCGCTGAGCTGTAGTGAGTAGACAGGGTATACTGGATACAAGATGGTACACTCACAATAGTCGATGTCTGCAATGATCTCTATGCCACAGAGAGTCTTCAGTAAATACAGGAACAGGAGCCATAGGCGAGCACAGGTTCCCACAACAGTCTGTAATAAGAACTCACAATTACTGTATAGGATTCTAGGAACATCGGCCCTCGTGGAGCAAGTACCAGTTCCTAGGGGTGTGCATTCGGATTGACCGCATTAGTAAAACGCAACTCATTTTTTTTTTTACTTAAAAAATTGATTCGACATAACGATCGGATTTCCCACATATCGAACATAGATATGTTCGATATGTGGGAAATCGCGATTGTTGAGCCAAAATAAAAATATAAACCCCCTCACCCTCCTTAATCCCCCCCCCCCCCCCCGACTTACCACAACTCCCTGGTGATGGAGCGAGGAGTGAGGACGCCATTTCTGCAATCCTTGGCGAGAAGCATGTGACGTCGGTGGCACGTCGAGTGACGCCGGCGTCACGTGATTCCCGGCTCGTTCGCGCCGGACGGCTCGTTCGGCCCAAAAAGAACTTTTGGCCAGCTTGGGGGGGCCTCCTGACCCCCCCCAAGCTGGCCAAAAGTTCTTTTTGGGCCGAACGAGCCGTCCGGCGCGAACGAGCCGGGAATCACGTGGCGCCGCGTCACTCAGACGCGACGTCACGTGATTCCCGGCAAGTTCGCGCCGGACGGCTCGTTCGGCGCGAACAAGCCGGGAATCACGTGATGCCGACGTCACGTGATTCCCGGCAAGTTCGCGCCGGACGGCTCGTTCGGCCCAAAAAGAACTTTTGGCCAGCTTGAGGGGGTCAGGAGGCCCCCCCAAGCTGGCCAAAAGTTCTTTTTGGGCCGAACGAGCCGTCCGGCGCGAACTTGCCGGGAATCACGTGACATCGCGTCTGAGTGACGCGGCGCCACGTGATTCCCGGCTCGTTCGCGCCGGACGGCTCGTTCGGCCCAAAAAGAACTTTTGGCCAGCTTGGGGGGGTCAGGAGGCCCCCCCAAGCTGGCCAAAAGTTCTTTTTGGGCCGAACGAGCCGTCCGGCGCGAACTTGCCGGGAATCACGTGACGTCGCGTCTGAGTGACGCGGCGCCACGTGATTCCCGGCTCGTTCGCGCCGGACGGCTCGTTCGGCCCAAAAAGAACTTTTGGCCAGCTTGGGGGGGTCAGGAGGCCCCCCCAAGCTGGCCAAAAGTTCTTTTTGGGCCGAACGAGCCGTCCGGCGCAAACGAGCCGGGAATCACGTGACGCCGCGTCACTCGACGTGCCACCGACGTCACATGCTTCTCGCCAAGGATTGCAGAAATGACGTCCTCACTCCTCGCTCGATCACCAGGGAGTTGTGGTAAGTCTGGGGGGGGATTAAGGAGGGTGAGGGGGTTTAATTTTTTTTTTTGCACATATGTACATATACCCAACTCATTGGATTTTTTTTATGTCCATATTGGCCGCAAGTGGGACCCCCTTTCGGACATAAAAAATATGAACATAAAATTTTGCTCTGCACATCCCTACCAGTTCCTATCTGTAATCTTGCCAATGTAACTCTTGATCTCTGTACCTACGATAACGTCTTGGATGGAAGGGAGTCTTCAGAGCAAATAAGAATGCAGGCCCTTGTGGAGCGAGTACCGATTCCTATGTAATAAAACTCATTGTGTTCACGTCTGCGATCGCCTCCAGGCAATGAGGAGTCTTTCAAGTGTTCTGGCAATCTGAAATCAAGAAGAGAGCGGAGCCCCCATGGAGCGGGTACTCCTGGTAAGTTTGAAAAGGTGGAGCAGTGGGGACAGGTTCCCTGACTAACTCGGATCGTTGTTGCAAGTAGTGTGGACTGCCGAAGCAAGTCCCATTGGAGTTCTTTGCTAACTCATTAGAGGTTAGAAAACAAAGACCTGGGGGTGTGGCCAAGATGGCGTCCGAGAGAGTATGCTGTGATGTGAGCTCCTGAAGCGTTGCTTTTTGGTGATTTTTCTTCCCGTGGGGGCCTCCGAGTGATGCCACACACGAAGCGGAAAGGTCGGGTGAGGGAGGGAGCTCCGACCCCCTCGAGACCCGCGCTTGTTCAGACAACGCTGACCGGGTTCCACCCAGCTTCAGAGCAAAAAACCCCGGAGAGTCCCGCTGGGCAGCAAGGCGGTGAGCAAATGTCTCTGCCCCTGGGAGATGCTACACTAAGTCCCGGGGCTCCAACTACCCCCACTCCACCCGGAGACGCCGACAGTGTTGAGTACCCAGGTTCCATACGAGGACGGGTGGCGTTCTCAGAAGGGAGCCCAATCGGAGAGGGAGCAACAGGAGGAATGGCGATGTTAGAAGAACAGGAGGTGTTTTTTACCTCCTCTCCCCGAGTGGAAGAAAATGGTGGCGTGAAATGTGCTGAGGCCGGCGAAAGAGAAGCTGGATCGGCTGTGGAAACGGCTAAGGTCTCGAGGAACCAAGGAATTCAAGGTACCTATGAACCCCAAGTTATGATTTTAAGATCTGTTGTGCCGTTGGAGAAACCTAAGACTGTAACAAACGAATCTATCTGGCAAGCCATAATGACTATGCAAAAATCCATGTTAAATTTATCTTCTAATATAAAAGATTTACAAACATCTCTGCAAAACTTGACTCCAGAAATAAATCAACATTCTACTAATATGAACAAAATAGAGGAAGAAATAAGCCAGATTAAGAAGGTGCAAGTATTAATAATTAAAGGAGAGAATCTTCTTGAAAAGAAAGTGGAAAATATTGAGAACTCTTTGCGATATAACAATCTTCGTATAATAAACTTTCCCAAATGTAAAATGACTTCTCCTAAGGAGCAATTGAAAAATTATTTCCAAGAAGTATTATCAATAACAGCAGAAAAACTACCTCTAATCCATAAAGCTTATTTCTTAATGAAAAAAGAAGAAATTCCTCCACAAGGAAATATATCAGAAGGAGCTTCATTGAACGTGACGCGGTTAATAGAAACTTCGTATAGTTCTCAAGTTGAGATGCGTGGGACGTTACTAGTGAAGTTTAAAAACCTAGAAGATAGAGATAATGTCTTAAAGACATTCTTGATTAAAAGATCAATGTTGTATCTAGGCCAAAAAGTCTGGGTTTACCCTGATGTCTCACCAGAGACACAGGTGAGGCGTAAGAAATTCCTGCTTCTTGCTAACCGAGCAAGAACTTTTGGGCTTCAAGTTAATGTCAGGTTTCCTTGTAAATGTGTATTAAAAGATGTAACAGGAAAACTTATATTCTACGAACCTGAACAATTAGCTAAATACCTTGAAAACCGAAGGAACCAAGGGACTGAGCCTGTAGTACCATCTAATTAATAGTTGGAATATTGTAAGGAATCTCTGTATTCTCTCTCTCTATAAGTTTAGATATTGTTTTCTCTTTATTGTAAAATTATTGCTCTGGCACCCCCTCAAACTTGTTTGGTAACAAGGAGGATAGTACTTACGTGTGGTCTCTTAAGATTAGAGAATGTTTCTTTTTTGGATAAATAATTGTTTCTGGAAACTCTTACTCCTGTATTTATGTAAAATTGTTTGAATGTATCAAATTCTGAAAAGTGCAAAATAAAAAATAAAAAAAAAAGAAAACAAAGACCTTTTAAAGTAGAAGTGGATGATGTCACTACGTGGGGACGCCCCCAAGGTTCATGCCCTTGCTGGTATAAAGTCTGAAGTGCGCGCTTGCCCTTACGTCATCAGGAACATGGTGGATCCGTAGCGTCAGGCCAGCCTGGGGGAACTGGGACCAAGAGGCGGAGAGAAGCCGCGGCTGCACTGTCCGTCAGAGCCCAAGGGAGTCGCATCCCAGGTAGAGAGGGTGGAGCGAGGGGTGAGAAGAGGCACAAACGCAACAGTAGGACAATGGAAAAAGGCTGGAACAAGACTGTGAATGCGGAGGCAAATTAGTACACATGCAGTGCCGACCCGATTGCCAAGGCAAGGAAGTGCAGGCAAGAACTTCCTTACGAAGCACGTTCAATCATGGCATGCTGAGGAGCTAGGACCCGCCCCTGGCCCTTCAAGAGGCCGGGCAGTCTGTGCACACATAAGGGCGTGGCCAACGCCACTGAGGACGCTGAACTCTGGTGCGAGGCCTGGTGCACAGCAGAAGGCCCAGCGACTGCCGCCATGGGGCACCAAGGCCTAGAGGAGCCCGCGGCCACTGCTGGGGAGGCCAACCCGTGACCTGCAGAGGAGCTAGCGAAGTGAGCAGGCTCGTGCATGGGCTGAGCGAGGACGAGGCGGGCAACAGAACCCCCTCTTCTAGGCCTCCCTCTATGCGTCCGTGACTTTTCAGGATGGGTCCTATGGAATGTCCTGAGGAGTTCTTTATCAAGAATGTGATGGGACTGTTCCCATGAGTTCTCCTTGTCCCCATAACCCTCCCAAGATAAGATGTATTCCCATCTACCTCGATGCCGACTGACATCGAGGACCTCTCTTACCTGGAGTGTTGAATCTGCTTCGGTAGAGACCCGCAGAGGAGAAGGATCTCTGCGAGAGGGCCAGGAGAAGACCAATGGCTTCAAAAGAGAGACATGGAATGTGTTGTGGGTACCTTTGGCATGAGGAAGTTGAAACTGGTAAGACACTGCTCCCACTCTTCGAAGAACTGGAAACGGGCCAATGAACTTGGGAGCCAGATGATGAGAAGGGAGTCTCAACCTTATGTGTCGGGTGCTTAACCACACGCTTGGAGTGCTCGGCAGTGCTCGGCAGCCTGAGTAAGGCGTTCTTTGACTTGATTCCTCACCTGGCGAATGGTGTGGGCCATGAATTGCGTGGCTGGAGAAGGAACGGTGAGTGGAACTGGAAGTGGCAACCGAGGTTGTCGTCCAAATACCACGGAGAACGGTGACACATCGGTGGCAGCAGTCAGTGGGTATTATGCGACAACTCTGCCCATGGTAACAGATCAGACCACTTATCCTGCTGGTCATTCACGTAGGAACAAAGAAAGGTTTTCAAGGTCCGGTTGGTCCTTTCAGCTTGACTGTTGGCCTGTAGGTGATAGGCCGACATGAAATTCAAGGCAATGTTGAACTTTTTGCATAGAGAGCACCAGTACCTGGCTGCAAACTACGGTCCTCGGTCGGATATGATTTCCTTTGGAAGTCCATGGAGATTCAAGATATGTTTTAGAAACAACTTGGCTACTTCTGGGGCTGAAGGAAGGCCCGGCAAGGGAATAAAGTGAACAATTTTCGAAAAACGCTCGATGATGACCCAGATTATATTATTCTGGGACGGAGGCAGATCTGTGATGAAGTCCATTGAGATGCTGGACCATGGCTCGGTAGGTGCTGGAAGCGGTTGGAGTAGGCCCCAAGGCCGTCCGGTTGGTGGCTTCTGTTGGGCACAGACGGGACATGAATCTACATAGTTACAAGAGTCTTGCACCATGTTGGGCCACCAGTAATATCTCCGCAACACCTCTAGGGTCCTGGTGTGACCCGGGTATCCTGCCAACTTGGAATCATGAACCCATTTCAGAACTCGTTCACGTAATCTACGTGGAACGACAGTTTTCCCAACTGGAACTTAAGAAGTCATGGCAAGGGATATGCAGGCAGGATCTATCATGTGTCTAGGAACATCAGGGACGTCCTCTGGTTCAAAGGATCTTGACAGTGCATCAGCATGGATGTTCTTGGGTTCAAGACTTGAGTCTCTTTAAGATGCTCAAGATTCTTATGGTCGGTGAAAATGGTAAATTTATATTGTACCCCTTCCAACCAGGGGTGACACTCTTGGAGCGCCAGCTTGACAGCTAGAAGTTCTCGGTCACCAACTGTGTAGTGCTGCTCTGTAGGAGAGAACTTGTGTGAATAGAACGAACAAGGTATCAATTTACCCTTTGGAGAAAACTGACTTAAGACAGCCCCCACTCCAATTGCAGAGGTGTCAACTTCAACTATGAATGAACGTCTTGGGTCTGGGTGCTGTAGACAGGGACCAGAACAGAATGCTTCTTTTAGCGTCTGAAAGGCGGCTTGTGCTTTGGGAGTCCACACACGAGTGTTAGCCCCTTTCTTTGTCATGGTGGTAATCGGAGCAGCTAAGGTAGAATAATTGGCAATGAAGCTCCTGTAATAGTAAAGCCAAGGAAACATTGTAAGGCCCCTAGGCCTACTGGCTCGGGCCAGTCCAGGATTCCCTGGACTTTAACTGGATCCATAGAGAACCCTCGATCATATATGATGTACCCTAGGAAGGGTAAACAATTTCGATCAAAGAGACACTTTTCTAGCTTTGTATAGAGATGATTTTCTCTTAGAGGTTGGAGGATGATTTTAATATGATGTCGGTGGGATTCAAGGTCTTTAGAAAAGATCAAGATGTCATCAAGGTATACGACTACGAATGAGTACAAGAGGTCCCAGAGGATTTTGTTTATAAGGCACTGAAATACCGCTGTTGCATTGCATAACCCAAAGGGCATCATGGTATATTCATAGTGACCATCCCTCGTGTTGAATGTGATCCTCCCGATATCTACAGGTTGGATGCATACCAGATGATCCATCTTGGTAAAGATCCGTGCCCCTTGAAGGCGGTCAAACAGATCACTAATAAGTGGCAATGGGTACCGGTCTTTTCAGGTAATGGCACTGAGCCCTCTGTAGTAAACCATCATCCTTTTTCTTGATGATTAAAAAGCCCGCTCCAGCAGGAGTGTCGGAGGGTCTGATAAACACTTTCTCTAAGTTCTCTTTAATATACTCAGATACTAGAGATGTGTATCGTGTGATCGATCGTCTTAACGATCGATTTCGGCTGGGGGGAGGGAGGGAATCGGATCGTCGCGGTTTTGTTTTTTAAAATATCGTGTAAATCGGGGGAGGGCGGGAAAACCGGCACACTAAAACATCCCTAAAACCCACCCTAACCCTTTAAAATAAATCCCCCACCCTCCCGAACCCGTCATATTGCCATACGGCAGGCGCCATTTTTCATTACGGCAACACAATTTGAGCGCAGGAGGTCGTTCCCGGACCCCCGCTGGACTTTTGGCAAGTCTTGTGGGGGTCAGGAGGCCCCCCCAAGCTGGCCAAAAGTCCCTGGGGGTCCAGCGGGGGTCCGGGAGCGATCTTCTACGCTCGTGATGTCGGGGACAGGAACCAAAATGGCACCGGCGCTACCTTTGCCCTGTCATATGACAGGGCAAAGGTAGCGCCGGCGCCATTTTCTATCAATGCACTCGTGGCCCGAGAGTGGAAGATCACAACGGGACCCCCCCACTGGACCCCAGGTAATTTAAGACATTTTGGGGGGGTTCGGGAGGGTGGGGGATTTATTTTAAAGGGTCGGGGTGGGTTTTAGGGATGTTTTAGTGTGCCGGTTTTCCCACCCTCCCCTTTCCCCTCCCCCTTTCCCTGATTTACGATTTTTGACGATAAATCGGGGGAATTCCTATTAAATATCGCTTCTAATGATTTTTGACGATTTAAAATATATCGGACGATATTTTAAATCGTCAAAAAACGATTCAGATCCCTATCAGATACTGCTAGGGTTTCAGGATGTGACAATGGATAGGTTCTGCCCTTGGGGGGCATTGTGCCTGGCAGAAGTTCTATAGGGCAATTCAGCTTACGTTGCAGAGGTAGTGTATCAGCCTTCTGCTTTGAGTAGACATCTTCAAACTCAGCATACTGAGAAGGAAAACCAGATAGGGTGGTAGACCTCCAGACAGAGACAGCTGGAGATACTTGATGTAGACATGTCTTCTGGCATTTGGAACCCCACTGCACCAATTGCAGTGAATACCAATCGAACTGGGGTTCGTGGGACTGGAGCCAGGGCAGCCCCAGGATGACTGGATGTGTAGAGCATTTTAACACATAGAAGGACATCTCCTCCTCGTGGAGAGTGCCCATGGTAAGATGAATAGCCACTGTATGGTGAGTGATGAGCCCTGAAAGATGCTCTCCTTGGATGGAGGCAATACGAAGGCTCACTTCTAGAGGCAGGAGAGGAATGTTCAGAAGCTTGACAATGTCATCAATGATGAAGCTACCACTTGCTCCTGTATCGACAAGAGCAGTGGAAGCGAAGGAGTGGGAGTCAATGCCCAGAGAGATTGGAAGCAGGAGTTGAGGGCCGGTGATAGTAGTGCCCAAGCTCAGGATCCCTGCCGGGCTCAGGCATTGCAGTTTTCCGGACAGACTGGACAGGACTGCCGAAGATGTCCGGAGGCACCACAGTAAAGGCAAAGACCTTCCTTCCTCTGATGAAGACGTTCGGTCAGAGACAGTCGCCCACGGTTCACCTCCATGGGTTCCACCACGGGAGGAGGTGGTGGTGATGGAGTCTTGGCTGGAGGACTCTGAACACACGTGGGGCATGGAGTAGGAGAGCGGGAAGCCGTTACTTCTAGGCGCCATTGCCAGAGTCGATGGTCAACTTCCCAGTGAGGAAAATCAGGTCCTCTTGAGACGTGGAAGTCTCAAGGATGGAGAGTTAATCTTTGAGAGTGCTGGAGAGACCATCTAGGAAGATGGCTTGCAGAAAATCTTCTTGCGACCTGTACTCAGTAGCCAGGGTCTTGAATTCCAAGACCCTTGATGGAGGTGGAGTAGATTATGGCTGGCTATAGCTTGGTGGCCTAGGTCTCCGAAGGTCTGCTTGAAGAGAGCAACAAACTTGGATAACTTGGAAAGCATGGGATCGGAGTGTTCCCACAATGGAGAGGCCCATGCAAGAGCCTTCCCCTCTAGGCAGGAGAGGATGAAGGTCACTTTAGTGGTTACCTTCAGGAACAAGGAGGGTTGCAGTGCGAAATGCATGAAGCACTGATTGAGGAATCCACGACAGGAGCGTGGGTCCCCGTTGTATCATGGAGGTGCAGGGAGTGCCATCGATGCTTTGGGTAGCATAGAGGCCAATAGGCCTATGGGATTGGCCAGAGCTGTATCTCGTAGCTAGGAGTGAAGCTCTTCCACTGAAGAGGCTAACGATTCCAAAGCTCTGCAATGTTGGACTGTTGTGGCCAAACCTGGTAGGGCCCTGGAGGCAGGAGACTCTGCAGGGTCCATGGCCTTGGCAACCTGTTGCACTTGGAGGTGGACCCTTGCCCTGGAGCAGTGTGGAACGGCTCCCAGGTAGGGACCAGGAAGCACCTGCCCCCAGGGGACATAGCACAGAAGGAGACAGAGTCTAGGAAGAACTTCACCACTGGAAGCATTCGGTCCCCCCGGGTGGAACCCTTAGGGACCCGGGCCGCTTGGACATAGGTGGGCCTCGCAGGGTCTCCTGGAGAGGTAGTAGAGAGGCATGCCCATGAACAGCAAGGGAGCGCAGTGGGTCACTAGGCTGTAGGCCTGGAGGGTCCAGGAAGGTCAGAACAGTGTAGGCGATTACATGGCAAGGGACAAAGCCAGAATCAAAAGACATGGTCAATGGCAGCCGGGGTCAGGTTCCGAGGATCAGTCCGAGGAGTGTCAGCCAAAGCAGGGATCAGAAACCAGGAGTCAGTCCGAGAGTAGTAAACGAAGCAGGGGTCAGTTTCCAGAGGTCAGATGAGGTCACTGAGGCAGGCACACGTCAAGATCCAGGCGGCGAGCAGAATAGTCAATGTAGCAGGCAGAGGTCAGTACCAGAGAGTCAGTCCAAAGGTACTACCTGGGGAGGCAGGACAGACAGACGCAGGAACAGAAGGATGCTGGAACGGTAGGACACTGAAACAAGGCTGGAACAAGACTGGAACAAGACTGTGTGAACGCGGAGGCAAACTAGTACACAGGCAGTGCCGACCCTATTGATTTGTGATTTAAGAAATTAGAGCAATTTTGTTTTGTCTGCAAATTTGATCACCTCGTGCATTGTTTCCTTCTCCAGATCATTTATAAATATTTTAAAAAACACTGGTCCTAGTACAGATCCCTGAGACACTCCACTGTTTACCCCCTTCACTGAGAAAACTAATCATTCACTCCTAGTATTTTAACCAGTTTGTATTCTAAAACAGGGCATTGCCTCCTATCCCTTTTTAATTTTCTCAGGAGTCTTCACTGGGGCACTTTGTCAAACTCCTTCTGAAAATCTGTGTAGGAGCATTTTGTATTGGGAAGCTTGTGCACACTAGTATTTTGTAAGTGGTATATGTGCATACCTTACCAAATCTGTCTGTATGGTTCACATTTTACATCTGCTAATTAAATTGCAGAAGTAAAATTCCTCTCCTGTTGTGACTGAAAATTTGTGGTGAGAGGTCAGGATGAAGTGCTGGAGGGTGTTAGCTAACTATGGAGGTGAACTGATGGAGGTGTTGGTGAACTGGTGATTACAAATACATGTACAAGTATTTTTAAAAGCAGATTATGATCTTCCTTTATAAAATGCATGCCTTCACGTACAAATCAGGGTTATTATGCACATGTTACAAGTTACACATGCAATAATTATGCACAAACTATTATGAAATGGATAAAGTATGCATTTTCCTGCATTACAAATATACACATATACTGAAATATAATTGAGTACTTTCAGGGCCGAAAAATGTATTTTTTTTTTTTTTTTATAAACAGTGAGGCTTCCAGCACACAGTTTATAAAATACTGCTGTAACTTTAGACACCTCATCTTACATGTGACTTGCACACACTATTGAAAATTATCTTACTTATCTATATAGTTTTACATATTTTATGTATATATGTGAAATGTGAATAGAAAAAGATAATTGATGATAAAGGACACCAGAATATGTCAGAAATAAGAAGGAAACATGAGCAGAAGCGGTAAACGTAAGATCTATTCATGGGGTGAAAAATTAGCAATTTCTGTTATAAAATGTATTGCACCATAATAAAGCCAAAAATTATTTTAATAAAAAATAAAACCTATCTGTCTTCCTGGTTATAAATTAAACTGTGCCAGCAAAACTTTTTTCTAGAAGACATTAGTATATTGGAAATGTGTTGCAGATCTTTGTGTTCTTATAAAGTGTAATAGTAAAGGTCATATTGTCCCTCTTGGAATCAAATTGCTCTTGCATATCAGTAGAAAAGTGTTGGACAGGGTTGGTGAGGTGGTCTATGGATCACTGAAGCATTCCACAGTGCTACAGCCTATTCTCCAATGGGGGCCATACAGACTGGAAACTTGTACCTTAGTGACATGCTTGGAGAGTATTCCCTGGGGTTCTTGTTAAATTAGGTTATGACAACAAGTGGGGAAGAGTCTGCAAGTGTTCTTCTGTAGGAAACTGACAGAAAGTTAGTGCTTAACTGTCTGATTCCAAATCAGGGATTCTACAATTGAGCTACAGGAACAACTCCCTTAGTTGAGCTGGTAGGATAACTCATTCTTTTTTAGTCTTGAATGTTGATGACCTGTATTTTTAATACTTACCAGAGCCTCCTAGCATTGTCAGCTGCTAGTTGGTCAAGATGGATCCACTGTAACACTAAAGGGTAGATTTTAAAAGGGCTGCATGTGTACCCATAAACAGGCATATCTCACCGCACACAAGTGCACCTGCATGTGTAGGTTATAAAATACTCTTCACATCTTCACATGTCTGCATATCACTTTGTTATAACTCCTCATGTGTATGTTATGTGAGTTAGAGAGAGAGACTTTTTGTAAGGCTCAGTCTGGTACTCTACATATGGACCTTTGTAAGGGAGCACTTTGATTCGGGGTGACATTTTGGGAAGTGGGTTGTGGTTGGGGGGGGGGGTGTTACAGACATATTCATAGGCATCCATAGTAAAATTGACATCATTAAAACATTTTAGACCTTATACGGGATGAAAAGGAATTGATTTGTACAATGCAGCTAGCAGAGACTGCAGTGTACAAACCTTTTCATCACGTATAAGGTCTAAAATTTGTTAATGATGTCAATTTTCTCCAATCTTAGACCAATTGCCACACTTTCTCTCTCAAAAACACTAGAATCAGTTGTCCTACACCAGCTAAATGAATATCTGTTAGATCCCGACATAATTCATCCGAATCAACATGGATTTAGAAAAGGCCAATCAGCTGAAACTCTTCTTCTTTCTTCCTTTGACACATAATTAGAGGCTTTGATTCCAAAACAGACTTCATATTAGTTCTGTTAGACATCTCTGCTGTGTTTGATACGCTAGATCACAAAATTCTAATACCAAGACTTCAGTCTATTGGTCTGCAAGACACTGTTCTAAACTGGTTCAACAGTTATTAGAGATGTGAATCTTGTGATCGATCGTCTTAACGATCGATTTTGGCTGGGGGGGGGAGGGAATCGGATCGTCGCGGTTTTGTTTTTTTAAATATCGTGTAAATCATAAATCGGGGGGAGGGTGGGAAAACCGGCACACTAAAACAACCCTAAAACCCACCCCGACCCTTTAAAATAAATCCCCCACCCTCCCGAATCCCCCCCAAAATGTCTTAAATTACCTGGGTCCCACTGGGGGGGGGGGCCCGGTGTGATCTTCCACTCTCGGGCCACGGGTGCGTTAATAGAAATGGCGCCGGCGCTACCTTTGCCCTGTCATATGACAGGGCAAAGGTAGCGCCGGAGCCATTTTGGTTCCTGTCCCCCGATGTCACGAGCGTAGGAGATCGCTCCCGGACCCCCACTGGACCCCCAGGGACTTTTGGCCAGCTTGGGGGGGGCTCTTGACCCCCACAAGACTTGCCAAAAGTCCAGCGGGGGTCCGGGAATGACCTCCTGCACTCGAATCGTGTTGCCGTATTGCAAAATGGCGCCGGCTATATGGCCATATGGCCGGCGCCATTTTGTATTGCAAAATGGCTCGGGAGGGTGGGGAATTTATGGCCATACGGCAATATGGCCATACGGCCGGCGCCATTTTGTATTGCAAAATGGCGCCGGCCGTATGGCCATATTGCCGTATTGCAAAATGGCTATGGCCGTATTGCCGGCGCCATTTTGCAATACGGCAACACAATTCGAGTGCAGGAGGTCGTTCCCAGACCCCCGCTGGACTTTTGGCAAGTCTTGTGGGGGTCAGGAGGCCCCCCCCCCAAGCTGGCCAAAAGTCCCTGGGGGTCCAACGGGGGTCCGGGAGCGATCTCCTACGCTCGTTACGTCGGAGGACAGGAACCAAAATGGCGCCGGCGCTACCTTTGCCCTGTCATATGACAGGGCAAAGGTAGCGCCGGCGCCATTTCTATTAACGCACCCGTGGCCCGAGAGTGGAAGATCACACCAGGACCCCAGGTAATTTAAGACATTTTGGGGGGGGTTTGGGAGGGTGGGGGGTTTATTTTAAGGGGTCGGGGTGGGTTTTAGGGTTGTTTTAGTGTGCCAGTTTTCCCGCCCTTCCCCTTCCCCTCCCCCTTCCCCCGATTTATGATTTTTGACGATAAATCGGGGGAATTCCTATTATATATCGCCTCTAACAATTTTTGACGATTTAAAATATATCGGACAATATTTTAAATCGTCAAAAAACGATTCACATCCCTAACAGTTATCTTACTAACCACTGCTGCCAAATTAATATTGGATCAAGTTCCTCTCATGCTTACACTCAATCCACAGGTGTCCAACAAGGGTCCTCCCTATCAGCCATATTGTTTAACATATACTTATTACCACTCTGTCAAATATCAGCTTTAAATGTCCATTTCAAAATTTATGCAGATGACATACAGATCTTTGTTCCGTACAAATCCTCATGGACTGATACGCTCTCTCTGATTCAAATTTACTTCAAAACCATTGAATGATGGCTTGCACACAGCAGGTTAAAATTAAATGCAAAAAACCCTGAAATCCTATTTCTAAGTGTTATTGAAAATCCCACCAATAGTCCGCCATCCCATACTATAATTTATTTATTTATTTATGTATTTATTTGTTGAGTTTTATATACCGTCATTCGGTAAAGCCATCATAACGGTTTACAAAATTTAAATTGTAACTCTCTTAACAATTGTGGAAAAAGTATAACAATGTGCATATTAAACAGAGGTTAAACATTTCAAGTCCAGAAAGTATCATTATGTGGGAGGAGGAGGGATTGTTTGTTCTGGTTGGAGAGAAGTTATTTTGAGGTTTTTGGATGAAAGTTTGATTGGGAGTTAGGATGTTCAGAAGTATGAAGGTCAGTGTAGAATTTGCAAAACAGCAATGTTTTTAGGTCTTTTTTGAACGTTTTGAGGTTGGGTTGGGTTCTCAGATCTTTAGGTAGGGAGTTCCAAAATTTAGGGAAGGCAATGGAAAAGGCTCTTTCTCTTGTTGTTGTTAGATGCGCATCTCTGATGGGGGGGATGTTTAAGCATCCTGAGTTGTTTGAACGTAGGTTTCTTTGAGGATTTCGGGGGGGTTATGTTTAAGCCATTTAGTCCTTGATGATCATTGTTTAAAATTTTAGGAATGATGGTCATTGATTTGTGTTCAATGCGTGCTTTAATTGGGAGCCAATGAAGTGAGATCAATATGGGCGTTATGTGTTCATTTCTTTTTGTTCTTGTCAGAATTCTGGCTGCTGAGTTCTACAAAATCTGGATCGGTTTGAGGTTTGAATAAGGTATTCCAATTAGTAAGGAGTTGCAGTAGTTCAAGGTGGAGAAAATGAGTAGTTTTAAGACCGTTCTGAAATCATAAGGATTAAGAAACGGTTTTAAGTATCTTAGGGTTAGAAGTCTGTGATATCCTTCTTTAGTTTTATTTGATATATGGTTCTTAAATGAAAGTTCTTTATCAACGATAATTCCAAGGTTCCTGGTGTGGGTGGTGGGAAGTATAGAGTTCATTTGTTTATCAAGTAAAGGCAGGTGTGGCAGAGTTGGATTGGGTTTTTTGTCCATGAGTATTATTTCAGTTTTGTCTATGTTGATTATGAGCTTCAGAGAATTTAGGAGATGTTTAATTGAGATAAGTAGGGTCGAGATTTTCTTGTAGGTGTCTTTGATCGAATTTTGGATGGGAATTAGAAGTTGAATGTCGTCGGTGTAGAGGAAGTGGGTGATTCCATTATCTTTTAGTAATTGGCAGATGGGGAGAAGGTATATGTTAAATAGGGTGGCGGATAACGCTGATCCCTGGGGAACTCCAGTGTTGAGGTTGATCTTTTTAGATGGGTTGTTATTTATTAAAACTTGGTAGGTTCTGTCAGATAAATAGGAAGAGAACCATTGTAGGGTGGTGTCAGTTAAGCCGATTTGAGTCAGTCATTCTAACAGTATATTGTGGTTTACTGTGTTGAAAGCAGCTGAGAGGTCAAGGAGGATGAGTAGGTATTTTTCACCTTTGTCGAAGCCTCTTAGTATTATGTCATTTATCAAAATGCGGTAAGGTGTTTTCGCATGCGTTAAGGGCTTATCGCATGCGAAAATGTGTTTACTGCATGCAATCACACCATATTGTATGGTGTGATAGCAGTCAGGACCTTGTGATGCATTCTGTGAGAGAGAGAGAGAGAGAGAGAGAGAGAGAGAGAGAGAGAGAGAACCTGGCCATGATAGCATGTCCCATGCATAAGTTTTTATATCCCTAGGATAGGCCCACCTAGTAACTCGAGGTGGGGATTAGATAAGGGTGTAGGGGGTTAGGGGCCACTGTCACATTCTACATGAGACGTACGAACAGAACAGTGGTCTCTTGTGATGATTAGCTGGCCTTCGGAGTGAGGAAACTCCCTCCAAGATGAGATTTGGCCAAGGGTCTCTCAGCCTAGCTTGATGTTACCCAGGTAGAGAGTCCATCAAGGTAGGTTGAGAGACCCTTGCCCAAAACCCATCTTGGAGGGAGTTTCCTCACTCCGAAGGCCAGCTAATCTTCACAAGAGACCACTGTTCTGTTCGTACATCTCATGTAGAATGTGACAGTGGCCCCTAACCCCCTACACCCTTATCTAATCCCCACCTCGAGTTACTAGGTGGGCCTATCCTAGGGATATAAAAACTTATGCATGGGACATGCTATCATGGCCAGGTTCTCTCTCTCTCTCTCTCTCTCTCTCTCTCTCTCTCCAAACACCTGGTTCCCCCAGTGGTTGAATGCAGGCAATACATCAGGTTTGACACTTATCACAGAATATGAAGTGGTATCGCAATGTGCACTAACTTAGCGTTTCACAAAATGTGATAAACAGTACATTAGCATAAACCACACCCCTTTTGGCAACGCATGCAGTACTTAGCGCATTTTGATAAATGAACCCCTTAGTGAGAAAAGGAGAGATTCTGTGTTTAGGTTTTTTCTGAATCCATATTGAGTTGGAGGTAGGATGTTGTTTGTTTCAAGATAGTGGTCAAGTTGGGTGTGTATGACTTTTTCAATGGTTTTGGCTATGAACGATAGGTTTGAGATGGGGCGATAGCGAGGATTTCAGGATTTAAGTTGTTCTTTTTTAGAATAGGTTTGATAACTGCAGATTTGAGGCATTTGGGGTAATTACCTTCAGTCAGGGATAAATTGACGATTTTGGTGATAGTTTTAGATATGGTGGGTTCAATTGTTTTGAGGGTTGTTTTAGGGATATTATCTATTGGATGGCTGGCGGGGTTCATTTTATTTATAATAGATTGAATTTCGAGAGTGGAGGCAGTATCAAAATTTGACCATGATGAGGTTATCTTATCTTAGTGTTCAGTTTGATGTTTTGGTTGTTGTTGGTTTGGATTAGATATTCTGTTGTTGAAGAAGTCAGCAAAGTCATCGCTTCCATATTTGGTATATGTAGAAACTTGGATGATTTTAGTAAATTTTTGAACTATTGAGAATAATATTCTGGGGTTATGATGAAATTTGGAGATTTTATTGGAGAAGAATTCCTTCTTTGTATTGTTGATGATATTTTTATATTGTGCTAAGTGGCTCCGATAAATATTCAGTGTGGTTGTATTTTTGTTTTTTCTCCATTCTCTTTCTTTTTTCCTGAGTTTACGTTTGGCAGTTCTGATGTTATCATTATACCACTAGTTGTTGTGTTTGGATTGTTGTTTTGTCTTTGTAATAATGGGATTGATGCTGTCTGCTACTAGTTTCGTGATATTTAGCCATGATGTTGTTGCATCCTCAGAGTTAGATAGATTTATGTTGATTAATTCAGCTTGAAGAGTTTTTTGTAGAAGTTCAGTGTTGAAGGGAGGACAGTAAGATATTTTGTTTGGAATGATTTGAGGTGCTTTAAGGTTGAAGTTGATAGATAAATTGGCTTGGATTAGGTGGTGGTCAGAGCAAGGTATCTCTATGGTTTGAGTAGTATTTGATTGCCAGACTTCAGTGTTGATAAAGATGAAGCTGATGGTGTGACCTGTTTTATGAGTTGGAGATTGGATTATTTGCTTTAGGTTTAGTGTTGATAGTGCATTGATGATAGTTTGTCAAGTTTTTGAGTGATTGGGTAAGTTGAAGTGTATAATAGGAAATGAGAGGATCCCAATTAAAAATGTGGCTCGAAATTTAAAAATTCTAATAGATACAAATCTATCATTAACGCAACATATTTCCAATACTCGTGGCGCATCGCTCCCAAATCGGCTGTGGGCACCACTGCTCGCCCTGCCATCACCCAGCGCTGCCATTGACTCCGGGCCTCCACAGCTGCCTCGACGCCTTCTCCGCCCTTCCAGGAGGAGAGAGAGAGCCGGAAGGAGAGAGGGAATGGCACCGGAAGCCAGAGAGAGAAGGAGCGAGTCACCGTAAATATCACCAAAACCGTGAGAGAGAAAAGAAAAAAAGAGACCAACCTGAAAAATTAAAGAACTCAGCCACCAAATCCACCGTAAAGCAGCGAAAGGAAAGGCAAAAGTAAGACCCACCCCACCATCGATGCCCCCACGCCGCCCACATCTCCTCCCTGAGTTCCAGAGCCCCAATCAAGGGCTAGGAACTGCGTCCACATGGCGCTTGGGAGGACGGTCTTGCTCCCTTTAAACTTGGGTGCGCTTCAGCGGTGCCGTGCACAAGAAGGAGCGTGACCTAAGGGGCCTGCCCCTTAGTGCGCCCCTTCATGCGTCCCTGTGCAAGACCCAGTACTCAGATGTATTTTCTGGTCAAACCCTTCACCAGTAATCATCGAACAGTCTGAGATTAGAGCGACAAAGGCTAATCATCCCTCTTCCACACCAGCTACTCCAGGATCTTCACTACCCTCCACCCTCGGCAACTCTCTAGTACATATTCATTCAAATCTTACTCTTCATGACTCAAGGATACCCTATACCTATCTTATCCTACAGCCCCCTTACCAGGGCAAGATTTCTGACACAGCACCAAACCCGACCCATTAGAAATCTCATTCCCATCATGATCTCTCCTACCACTCAACTCCTTGGACTAGTCCTATTCACCCTTACGCTATTCAATGCTCAATCAATTACCAAGAAAACCCACATCCTCCACGACTACCTTCTTGACGCTAAGCCAGACATCTGTGCCATCACTGAGACGTGACTCAAAACGACAGATACAGCACTGATAAATCAGCTCCCTATTCACCTATACGATGTCTTCTCAATCCCCAGACAAAGGAAAAGAGGGGGAGGCCTCCTCTTAGCGGCCAAAAAATAATTTTGTCTCACCCTACAACCTATCCACATGAAATCTAAACTAGAGGTAGGCTTCTTCAAATCCAAATCACTCCAAATCCAAATCACTTACGCTCCACCTGGACTTCTAGATTCAGATGCCTCACCTCTAGTAGAAATCATAGCCAAATATCTAACCCTGGATTCCCCAGCTATTATTTTAGGGGACTTCAATCTACACATAGACTCAAACCCTCACTCACCCAACTGTGAAGCTTTCTTAACCTCCCTCACAGCCATGGGTTTTAAACAACTCATCAATGTCCCCACGCATAAAGCCGGACATACACTCGACCTCATCTTCATAAACGACAACTTCGCTCAGCATTCACCCCCTTCAAGTCTTCCAGTCCCATGGTCTGACCATTCCATTATCACCTCTACACTCAAGATGAGAAAACGATCTTCAGCCCTTCCCCCCTCTACCATTCTACAATACAGAAAATCCTGTACCTCAGAAGTCCTCAGAAATTCATTGGTCAATGAACTCCCCAACCTTGATCTATCCACCCCCAATTCGGCCCTACTCTCTTGGCAAAACATTACGGAAGCAATAGCCAATAACTTATGCCCCCGCACAACAAAGAATATTAACCCGGCTCAGAATAATAAACCGTGGTTCTCAAAGGAGCTCCATTCAATAAATCAAGACCTCAGACAAAAAGAAAAGAAATGGTGGAAGACCCCAAACCTCAACTCTCTCGCTGCATATAAAACAGCCCTCCATTATTACAGAATAGCAACACTATGAACAAAAAGGGATTTTTATGCTCTCAGAATCCATGATCTGATATTTGACGTGAAGGCCCTCTTCTCTTATGTTTCGGAACTCACCAAAACCACCTCCTCCCCCATCCCTGATGACCAAGCTCAATCAAAAGCCAATGACCTGGCACTCTTCTTTCAGAATAAAATATCCAACACTCTAACAAAACTTCCAGCCAGCCCTAACACGCCGCCCTTCGCCTCATCCCCCCTCCTAATCTCGGAATCTACCTTGGAGTCTTTCGAACCCACTTATGCTATAGAGATAGAAACCATCCTAAAGAGAATGAAACCTTCCACACACCCACTTGACCAAATTCCTTCCAAACTACTACTTCTAGTACCAGACGCGATTTCCAAATTTCTAGCAGAAATTATTAACTGCTCACTTTTACAAGGAATATACCCAGATGCTCTCAAACTGGCTTCGCTCAAACCTATACTCAAGAAACCGAATCTGGACCCTGACGACCCTAATAATTTCCGCCCGATTTCCAATCTGCCATTTGTAGCAAAGATTATGGAAAAAGTGGTTAACAATCAACTGTCAAACTATCTGGAAGAAAATAAAATCCTCCATCACTCACAATATGGATTCCGCAAATCACGGAGTACTGAAACCCTCCTCATTTCCCTTACAGACCACATTAACATGGGCCTTGATAAGGGACATTCCTGCCTGTTAGCACTCCTTGATATCTCCGCAGCATTTGATACAGTGAACCACTCCATTTTATTAAATCGATTAGCAGACATAGGAATCGCAGGATCAGTTCTTAGGTGGTTTGACTCATTCCTCAGCAACAGAGGATATAAAGTTAAAATCAATAATAAGGAATCATCATGCACCAACTCCCCACACGGAGTCCCCCAGGGCTCCTCTCTATCCCCCACCCTGTTCAATATCTACCTCCTCCTGCTCTGCCAACTACTCACGACTCTAAAACTGAAATTTTATTTATACGCGGACGATGTACAAATTTTGATCCCCGTAACGGACTCTTTGGCAAAATCACTCAAGCAATGGGACTCCTACCTGCAAATGATTAAGCTTCACCTTACAAGCCTTAACTTGGTACTTAATACAGCCAAGACGGAACTCCTTCTCATTACATCAGAAGACAGTGACCATCAACAGCAGTCGCACGCTAACACTCAAGTCACCCAAGCTAGAGACTTGGGCGTTATAATCGATAGACATCTGAGTTTCAAGAAGTTCATAAATCTTACTACCAAAGATTGCTTCTACAAACTACAGGTGCTCAAAAGACTCAAGCCTCTACTATACCATCACGACTTCAGATATGTCCTACAGGCTAGTTTGTTTTCCAAGGTAGATTACTGTATTTCGATTCTCCTAGGTCTCCCAGCATCTACCATAAAACCCCTCCAGATGCTCCCAAATGCGGCGGCGAGAATCCTGACGAATACCAATAGGAGAGTTCACATTACGCCCATACTCAAGGACCTGCATTGGCTCCCAGTTAATTTTAGAATCCTTCACAAAGCTCTCCCTATTATTCATAAAAGCATCCACCATCAAGTCCCCCTCGATCTGCATTTCCAGCTCAAAATACACATCATGGCCAGACCTATTAGAGAAGCTTATAAGGGATCCCTACACGCCCGCCCAAACAAAGCTGTGCACCGATCAACTATTAGAGAATGAGCATTTTCGGCAGCTGGTCCTTCTATCTGGAATGCCATCCCCCCGGACCTACGACAGGAATCTTGCCTCCTGACTTTAAAAAAAAAACTCAAGACGTGGTTGTTCAGTCAAGCTTTCCCTTGATCCTATACTTTCACGGCTAAAGCATAGCAAGATACAGACTATATGTAAGCCTCCCAAGGTTCTACCACTTATATTACTGTAATTAGTTATCTAATTCCTCCCCCCTGATTTTCCAGTTCCCAGTTGTATTCCTCTGTTTTATTGTAAATTTTTTCTCCTTCTAGTTATTGTTCAATGTGGACTGTTATTGTTAAGATCTTTGTTCCATGTAAACCGATTTGATTTGATTTGTATCATGAAAGTCGGTATAAAAAAGCTTTAAATAAATAAATAAATAAATACTGTTAAAAACTCATTCTTTAAATTCATATCCTGAAACGGCTGAGGCCATTATTATTCTTGTCTGATTTCCAAACAGTACTTCAATCTTTAATCTTTTCCAGTTTAGACTATTGTAATGGACTATACCTAGGCCTACCGGACTCTACAATTAAACCTTTGCAATTGATTCAAAGTGCAGCAGCCCGGGTACAATGAAGCAGCATATCACTCCCATCTTATACAAATTACACTGGTTACCAATCAAATATAGAATTAAATATAAAATATTGTCATTATTACACGCACTTATAAATAACCAAGATTCCATATGGTTGTGCACCTCCTTGCGACTCTACAAACCAATGAGAAACCTCAGATCCATCAGAATCTGCTTGAAGTTCCTAGCCAGACTGAATATCACTAGAGAAAGGAAGTTTTCCGTAGCAGGTCCCATATTATGGAACTCTCTCCCAAATGTTTAGAGACAAATCACCAATAGTAAAGAATTAAAAAAGTCACTAAAAACACACCTCTTCAAAGAAGCATTTGCAGATTCAGGCCAATAATAACTCAGTATATCAGAAAAAGCTTATATGTTTGTTACTCCTCCTTTTAGGAGTAACAAACATGTTGTTCTTGATTTTTTTTTAACATAACCATAAAAATAGAGTTTAGTTCCACGATATATTAAGATGTCAGAGAAGTACAGGGTTTTAATATGGAAATTGTAATTTTCACCAACTTTTATTTATTTTATTGTATTTATTTCTTTTTGGGTTTTTGTTTTGGGTTTTTTTTTTTTGCTTAAACTATACTTTTTTTATTTTATTTTATGATTTTATTTTAATACTATTATAAACCGTTTTGGTCAATTATATATTGTTAAGACGGTATAGAAATATCTTAAATAAATAAATAAACAAACTCCTCTTTTTTAGAATTGTCATCACGTATAAGGTCTAAAATTCTTTAATAATGTCAATTTTACAATGGATACCTCTGAATGTGTCTGTAACAACACGCCCCAATCCCAACTCACCTCCCGAAAAGTCACCCCAAATCAAAGTGCCTCCTTATAATGGTCCACATGTAAAGTACCAAACTGAGCCTTACAAAGAGAGTCTCTCTCTCACTCTTTCCCCCCTCTCCTCTCTCCCAGTGAGGAGATATAGAAAAGTAGTGTGTATAAGAAACTGACCTACCCCTTTATCTGTGCATACATATGTAGCCAGCTACACCCCCCCCCCTCCTTTTACCAAGCTGTGACATAAAGCACATCTCAAAATTGAATTGTGATATTGAAAATACAAGCAAGATATCTCATTTTTTATGAACCAATAAAACAGACATTTTCATTACAAGGAATTATTTCTAATAGAGCTAATATAAATACAGGAATCCTATTAGTCCCCTACTAAAACTTAAATCAGGAATATATCATTTAGGGATGGGAAGAGACAAGTTAGTGTTTGTTGGTTTTGCAGCTCCTCCATGTAGTAGCTACTAGCAATGGAACTGTCCGCACTGTTTTCGAGCAAGGTTACCATTTTACTATTGTGAATCCTTTTCGCGTTCAAGGAAGTAGCATGTCTTAAGCTGTGCTCTCATTTTTCTAAATTTTAACTTTAAGGCAGGCAGGTAGGAACCAAAAGAGTGGCTGAACTCATCTCCCCTTTATCCTGCCTGCAAACCAGCTCTTTCTCCCTGCTTCCATTACCTGCTATTAATTAAGTTGACTTAGAAAATAGCCACTGCTTTTACTAGCAACAGTAGCATGGAATAGACTTAGTTTTTGGGTACTTGCCATGTTCTTATGGCCTGGATTGGCCACTGTTGGAAACAGGATGCTGGGCTTGATGGACCCTTGGTCTGACTCAGTATGGCATCTTCTTATGTTCTTATGTTCTGGGCTGCTGGAAGATTGTCATTTCAAGAGGCTGACTGCCCATCCTGACATCACCATGGGTCACTTAGCATGCTGGGGCTGAACCAGGAAGCTTCTGAGTGGTCAGGTGGCTTTCTTACCATGCAGTCATGAAAGGAGGGTGGGAGCAGATCACCAATGGAACTTTGCAGCTAGCCCAGGGTGCACCCAGACCTCTCCTCTTTGTTTCCTTCTCATCAAACAGTGATCTAAATTCTCCCCCATTCCAAGATCCAGTAAGTCCCCATAAAAAGGGGGAGGTAGAAGAGGGTATCCAGTCCACCTTATGGGGGCATGGTTGTCCCTTTAAGAGTGGTGTCCATTGACTGTTGCATGGAGAGGGTCACGGGTGTGGCAGCTGCCTATATAGACATACCTAATCTGAAAATGTGGTTTCTGTAGGTTGATTCACCACTTAAACCCCTGACTTTCCAAACATAATACAAACAGAAATAGATACATTTAGGGATCAATTTACTGATGTAGATTAGGCATGCATGCAGCCCTTGTGCATAGTAAGCAGATTTTCAGAAGGTGGAAGTATGTGCATACTTACCATTTTCAGTGTACTTTTATGTGAGTAAAACAAAATGGTTTTTCAAGGGCATTCAGAGGTGGGGTTCTGTGGTACACAGGCAAGTAAGTGTTTTGTAAGATTGTGTATGTGCAATGTACACACCTTTTTACACCTGCTGTTTGAGTCATGGAAATGAAATCACATTTAGTCTGGCCGGCTACCCCAGGGAAAGTTCCCTTTCCTTTGAGGAGGAAAGGGTTCCCCAGAATGGGTTGGCCCCTAGAGTGGAGCATGAGCCTTCAAAGCGTGGCGATGTGGAGCAGGATGCCATGTGAACAGCAGTTCAACATGGGTTAACAGTACTAAGAGATAGGCCGACTACACCAGGGGAGACTTCTCTTTCCTTTGAGCAGGAAAAGGCTCATAGACAGGCAGGCACAGCATTCAAGGATAGAGGTCAAGCCCTCATAGGGACATAAGGCCTGGATGGACAGGCACAGCATTAGAGGATAAAGATCAAGCCCTCATAGGTACGTAAGGCCTGGATGGACAGGCAGGCACAGCATTCGAGGATAGAGGTCAAGCCCTTTTATGGACGTAAGGCCTAGTCAGACAGGCACAGCATTTGAGGTCAAGCTCTCATAGGGACTTAAGGCCTGGACAGGCAGGCACAGCATTCGAGGACAGAGGTCAAGGCCTCATAGGGGCGTAAGGCCTGGATGGACAGAGAGGCATAGCATTCGAGGATAGAGGTCAAGCCCTCGTAGGGACGTAAAGCCTGGATGGACAGGCACAGCATTCGAGGACAGAGGTCAAGCCCTTGTAGGGACATAAAGCCTGAATGGACAGGCACAGCAATTGAGGATAGAGGTCAAGCCCTTTTAGGGATATAAGGCTTGGAAGGACAGGCAGAGAATTCAAGGTCAAACCCTTGTAGAGATGTAAAGCCTGGATGGACAGGAAGGCACAGCATTCGACAATAGAGGTCAAGCCCTCGTAGGGACATAAGGCCTGGACAGACAGGCAGGCACAGCATTTGAGGATAGAGGTCAAGCCCTTTTAGGGACATAAGGCCTGGATGGACAGGCACAGCATTAGAGGAAAGAGGTCAAACCCTTGTAGGGACATAAGGCTTGGACAGACAGGCACAGCATTAGAAGATAGAGGTCAAGCCCTCTTAGGGACATAAGGCCTGGATGGACAGGCAGGCACAGCATTCGAGGATAGAGGTCAAGCACATTTAGGGGCATAAGGCCTGGATGGACAGGCACAGCATTAGAGGATAGAGGTCAAACCCTTGTAGGGAAATAAGTCCTGGACAGACAGGCACAGCATTAGAAGATAGAGGTCAAGCCCTCGTAGGTACGTAAGGCCTGGACAGACAGGCAGGCACAGCATTCGAGGATAGAGATCAAGCCCTTTTAGGGATGTAAGACCTGGATGGACAGGCACAGCATTAGAGGTCAAGCCCTTTTAGTAGGGGTGTGCATTCGGATTGACCGCATTAGTAAAACGCAACTCATATTTTTTTTTTACTTAAAAAATTGATTCGACATAAACGATCAGATTTCCCACATATCGAACATAGATATGTTCGATATGTGGGAAATCGCGATTGTTGAGCCAAAATAAAAATATAAACCCCCCCCCCGACTTACCACAACTCCCTGGTGATGGAGCGAGGAGTGAGGACGCCATTTCTGCAATCCTTGGCGAGAAGCATGTGACGTCGGCGGCACGTCGAGTGACGCCGGCGTCACGTGATTCCCGGCTCGTTCGCGCCGGATGGCTCGTTCGGCCCAAAAAGAACTTTTGGCCAGCTTGGGGGGGTCAGGAGGCCCCCCAAGCTGGCCAAAAGTTCTTTTTGGGCCGAACGAGCCGTCCGGCGTGAACGAGCCGGGAATCACGTGGCGCCGCGTCACTCAGACGCGACGTCACGTGATTCCCGGCAAGTTCGCGCCGGACGGCTCGTTCGGCCCAAAAAGAACTTTTGGCCAGCTTGAGGGGGTCAGGAGGCCCCCCCAAGCTGGCCAAAAGTTCTTTTTGGGCCGAACGAGCCGTCCGGCGCGAACTCGCCGGGAATCACGTGACGCCGCGTCACTCGACGTGCCACCGACGTCACATGCTTCTCGCCAAGGATTGCAGAAATGACGTCCTCACTCCTCGCTCGATCACCAGGGAGTTGTGGTAAGTCTGGGGGGGGATTAAGGAGGGTGAGGGGGTTTAAATTTTTTTTTTGCACATATGTACATATACCCAACTCATTGGATTTTTTTTATGTCCATATTGGCCGCAAGTGGGACCCCCTTTCGGACATAAAAAATATGAACATAAAATTTTGCTCTGCACATCCCTACCTTTTAGGGACATAAGGCCTGGATGGACAGGCACAGCATTTGAGGATAGAGGTTAAGACCTTGTAGAGACATAAGGCCTGGACGGACAGGCACAGCAGAGTATACAGGTCAAGCCCTCATAGGGACATAAGGCCTGGACAGACAGGCAGGCACAGCATTCAAGGATAGAGGTCAAGCCCTTTTACAGACGTAAGGCCTGGTTGGACAGGCACAGCATTTGAGGACAGAGATCAAGCCCTCGTAGGGACACCAGTTTTCTATAGTACTAGACACATTACTGTTGGCACCTAAGAAAGATTTCGGGAACAAGGCCCATATTATGAAGGTCATGAAAATTATTGAGCATATGAAATATGCAAGCTCCAAACATCTTAAGTCAGCTTTTTATGTTCTTACATTCCAAATGTTGCAAAACAGGAAAAGAATATTCTGGAAAGAAGTGATGCACAAATACATGAAACTGAAATTAGAAATACTAGAACTAAACTCAGACAGGCACAGCGTTTGAGGTCAGGCTCTTGTAGGGATGTACGGCCTGGACAGTGGACGGCATGGCGTTTCAGGTCAGGTAAACGTACGTACTGATATTATCTGGAGCATAGGAGGCAGTTGGAGCTGCAGAAAGGCTTTCAATTGCTTTTATTCATCTTGCCATTCCCAGGGAAAAGGGAGGTTTATTTTCAAAAACTATAGCATTTCCATCAACTCTGGTGCCAGCCTTGAGCGGTGAGGGCTCATAATATCCCCTGTCATTGAAAATACACATTCATTGGGCACACAAGTTGGTGAACATGACAGATATCGCTGAGCCAATTTGGCTAGGTGTGGCCAGACAGTGGACTTGTGTGCCCAATATGCCAGCAGATCTATCTGCATGTCCTCTGTGGGCTCTGAGAGATACCGGGTCACTGACAGCTGTGATGGTGTCTCCTTTGCTTGGGTGGGCTGAGAGTCACTGATGCCAGCTGCTTTCTCTCTAGCCCGTAGCAGAGCAGATGATTCTTTATGGGCAACATGGCTTTGGCGTACTGAAGTGTAGGAGGTGGAGGTACTAGATGTTGCTGATAGAGTGCTGCTCATACTTGGGCAAGCACGACTCTCTGAAGTGCCCGCTGCTGTTTTCTCCTCTGCTTCATGCCTAATCTGTCTCTGCCTATGGTGCTCCTGATCACGGACTTTTGCTAACAGCAGGTCCTTCACAAATGAGAGATAATTGGACTGTAGGGCGAGTTTCCCTTTCACATGGGGATCACAGACTGTGACGAGCATGTATGTGTGGTCGTCTGTTAATGTCCTTAATCTCTCTTGCACCTGCTCCTGCAAAAAGTCCAGACAATGCAGCACCTCAGCTGTCATTCCCTCTTCCTGTTTAAAGCCCTCCAAATTTTCCTACAGAAAATTAACAATAGGGATGGTGTCAACCAAAGTCGCACTTCTGGAACTCAGCTCCTCCGTGACTTCCTTGAAGGGCTGCAGGATTTTTACCAGCTGACTCATGACTAACCAATCATGATGCCCTAGGGGATTATGCACACCTATGTCCATTGAACCAGAAAGTTCATGAAGGGGTGTCTGTAGCTCCACTAACCTCTGCAGCATCATAAAGGTGGAATTCCACCGGGTAGAAATATCTTGAATGAGACGATTGTGAAGCATCTCCAAATCAGTCTGCTTTTGTCGGAGAACCTGCCCCGCCTTCACACTTCTGTGAAAGTGCGCTGCTATTTTCCAAATCTTCTGTATTAACATATGCAGGTATTCATTCTCTTGGTGATTGGACCCCCAACCCCAGAGCTGACTTTACTACCAGGTGCAGAGTGTGTGCAAAACATTGGATGATCTGAAAGCGCCTGTCGGTTATTGCCTTTACCATGTTTGCACCATTGTCTGTGACAAAGAACCCTGTCTGAGGATTCCTGTCTCACTGGTGTAGCTGACAGCCCTCCAGCAACTCTCTGATGCATGCTAGAATATTGGCTGAGGTATGGGTCGCGACAGTCAGGTGGGTGTGCAGTAAAGCCTACCTTCACCCTGCTACTTGTTCATTAATAGAGCTGCTGCCTGCCCCTGCCTCAGCCAGGTCCCACCAGTGTGCTGTCAGGGAGATGTGCAGCATTCATGGCAGTCCAGATGTCACAGGTGAAATGCACACTCCCCTGTGCCTTAACTAGCAGCGCTTAGATGTGACTGTGACACTGGTTGTACAGGCTGGGGATGACCTTTATGCTAAATGTGGTTCTGGTGGGGACTTTGTCATTTGGAACTATGACCTTCAGCAAATGTTTTAAAACCCACATTCTCCACTATCTGCAAGGAATGGTCTCCAAAGGCAATCATTTCCCCAATGCTCCTGGTTACAACTTTTGAGGCTGCCTGCCTCCTACCCCGGAATAGCTTTACTGCATACTACCCCATTTGCTCCATGGTGGGTTGTCGCTTCTGCCACATGGCAGGGGGATGCTGGCCTGCCACCTGACTGCTAGTAGGGGCTGAGTTCATGGGGTGACTCTGCTCCTTTTCAACCACTTTACACTGCCTAAAAAAAGGGGTCCCCCAACTGGAATTGCCACCATCCCCAGATGGCAGTACTGTTGTTGGGTGTTGCATCTTCATATGATGTGTCATGCCAAAATTAGAGAGCTGTCCCATTTGCTTGCCTCTGCTAATAGCCCTGCCACAGTAATTACACTGAGCAAAATGCAGATCCTCCGTCACTTTAAAGTGGCTCCAGATCACAGGTTTCTTTCCTGATCCCTTCTCTTTAGACTTCGGTATGGATGCTGGCACTGGAGCTGAAGTAGTGGGTGCAACCTGAGAAGCAATGCCAGGGGCATCAGTCACACTCTGTACCTGCACTGACTGTTCTTCCTCCTCATCATCATCAGTTTCATCTCTCCCCTGCTGCACTGGTAGAGGCTAAGTCAGGACTAACTAATCCTCCTAAACCTTCTTCAGCTATTACTTCTTCCATTTCTGATGATGAGAATCCCACACAAGATGATTCTTCATCGGAATCAAAAGCAAGCAGTGCCTGCGTTACATTGTCAACACTAAGTTGAGTCTGCTGTTGCACTGTTGCTTTTGGGGGTCGCCATTTTGTCTGGCATGACTCAGCCTCCCCTTCCCTCACTTCCAAAACTACAGGGTCAGAAACAGGTGGTGGTGATACATCATCTTTACATTTTGTTTTTTTCCAAATGGAACTGCCTGTTCCTCCAGATATTTTAGATTGGAATAGGTCCTTTTTTAACTTTAATGGGGGACGAGCACTGCCTTTTGAAGTGCCTTCTATGCCAGTCCCAATAACTCGACCATGTCTAGCTTTCCCTGACATTATGGATTTAATGTCACTGCCTACTAGGGATTTCAATTAAAATAATTATTTCCAAAAGAGGCCCACTGGGGATTTGGCTTCAGAGAGCACCACTGTCCCAATATACGTGACTCTGCAAAACCGCCTCCAGGCCCACGAGGCAGTGCCTGGATGTACACATCTACTGGGTCCACTGTAGGCGCATGCACCAAGCTTGTAACTACAAAAGAGGCCCACTGGGGATTTGGCTTCAGAGAGCACCGCTGTCCCAATATACGTGAGTCTGCAAAACTGCCCTCAGGCCCACAAGGCTTTGCCTGGATGTACACTAATAGTGGGACCACTGTATGTGTGCACACACCAAGCTTGTAACTACAAAAGAGGCCCACTGGAGATTTGGCTCCAGAGTGCACCGCTGTCCCAATATATGTGAGTCTGCAAAACTGCTCCCAGGCCCATGAGGCTGTGCCTGGATGTACACTAAAATTGGGACCACTGTATGCACACACCAAGCTTGTAACTAAAAAAGAGGACCACTGGGGATTTGACTTCAGAGAGCACTGCTGTCACAATAATATATATGTGAGTCTGCAAAACTACCCAGTGCCCACTGATGCCCAGTGAGTGTACTGCATGTCTTCTTGGTTAAAAGAGCACAAAGAGACAGCCTGAGTTTAATAAAAAAAAAACTAGTTAAATAAAATGATGGCTTGCTTGGCATAGCAGCAAAAACGAAGAAATATATTTTTCAATGGAAAATTCTATCAAAGTAGCTAGCAATTTAATTAATATATCTCCCATCCACAACACCCATATCCTGCTTGCAACCTACCCCAAGGGGTAAAATAAGCTGAAAAATGCCACTGCTAGCAGCTTCTCTCAGTGGCACAAACAGAAAGACCATCTCAGATCAATAAAAAAAAAAGTGTGGTCAAAGAAACCATGGCTAGCTGGCGGCAGCACTGCAGCCAAATTGAACAAATATATTTTTCAATGGAAAATTCTATCAAAGTAGCTAGCAATTGAATACAGATTTGAGACACTCAGACTAGTTCTGAGTGCAGCCACCTCCCCAGACCATCCACGCCAAAAACGTGCGTGGTACACCGCGTGCTTAAGGTATAAATAGTGCTGCATCATGTATGTACTGATATTTCAGGGCAGAGATGCATTGCATTTAATTCACTGTAAGCTCCACTTAGTTCCTCTTTGCGCCTTCTTGTTGCTATTAATTGTTAAATGTTTCAATGTAAACCGCCATCGAGGCGACAGTTTCTTCCTTGTAAACCGATGTGATATGTATTCTTTACAGGAACATCGGTATATAAAAAAATAATAAATAAATAAATAATAAACTTTGCAACTGCTGCCTTAACTTTAGACAAACCCACTTATGTGTGCATGCATGTGCAGCCATACACACACTATTGAAAATTAGCCCCCCCTATGTGCTTAATTATTCTAATTGGAACTATCACTGAAGATTAAGCCTCCTTATTAGTACTTCTCCCTTAAGTAGTAATGAAAAGGTAGCACAATAAAAATGTTTATTTTGTAAAGACAATGCATGTCACATGCATTGTACATGAATCACTGTTAGGTGATAAAGACAGATTTGTCAAACAAAAGGAATAAAACATTATTGCAGTTTTAAAATGATGAATGATACACAACCACACATCCAAATGTATTTCCATGTATTATAAGGCCTTCATACAATACACAACTGCTATACTGCTTTCAGTTCTTCAATTTTTTAAATCTGATTGTTGTCACTTTTGAGGTGTAACTGACATCAGATTGTTCAGTGAATGTCATAAAACACTTCAGAATCTATTGACAAAAGTTATTCTAAAGATATTAGAAGAATATTAAAAATAATCTGGTTCCTCTTCAAGGATAATAATTTTTTTTTAAAAATGACGTGAATATGAAAAGGCATTTGACACTATGTTTGCTGCTTGACTTGTCTGGCTGTTGTGGGAAATTCTTAGGAAAGACTAGAACTCAGACTGGTTCCCTTTTCACCAGATAATCAAAACACCATGGTATGGCAAACTCTGTGGGTAGTTTTTATCAATGGGGTTTGCCACAATAATCAAAGCAAAATGATATGGGTTGGATTATAGCCCCCCCCCCTCCCACTCTCAAAAGCACCCAACAAATGTGCACCTGCTTTTTGCACAAGTACTTTTGAAAGATAAAACTGTGTGCATGCTTCTCCCCGCTCCCTCACACATCTCCCCTTCCTAACCCCCACTCCCAGGTTCTCTTACATAAATAACCTGACCTACACAGAGGGTGGACAATAGGGATGTGAATCGTTTTTTGATGATATTTTTTTAAATCGTCAAAAATCGTTAGAGTGCGCGATACAATAGCAATTCCCCCGATTTATCGTGAAAAATCATAAAGCAGGGATTTGGGGGGAGGGCGGGAAAACCGGCACACCAAAACAACCCCTAAACCCACCCCGACCCTTTAAAACTAAACCCTTACCTTCCCCCACCCTGCCGAACCCCCCCAAAACTTTTTACGAGTACCTGGTGGTCCAGTGGAAGCCCCGGGACTGATCTCCCACTCTCGGGCCATCAGCGCCATTTTGATGCCACTAATAAAAATGGTGCCGATGGCCCGATTAAAAAAAAAACCCACCGACCCTTTAAAAATCGACCCCTTAGCTTCCCCCACCCTCCCGACCCCCCAAAAAACATTTTAAAATTACCTGGTGGTCCAGTGGGGGCGCGGGGAGCGATCTCCCGCTCTCAGGCCATCGACTGCCACTAATAAAAATGGCGCCGATGGCCCTTTGCCCTTATCATGTGACAGGGTATCCGTGCCTTTGGCCGGCCCCTGTCACATGGTAGGAGCACTGGATGGCCGTCGGTGTGGGTTTTTTGTTTATCGGATCGAGCGCAGCCGATAAACAAAACCCAATCGGGCCGGACGATAAAAATTTTAAGTTTTGAATCGGAACCGGAACCGATCAGATTCCGGTTCCGATTCACATCTCAAGTGGACAATAATCAAACAACCCATTCTGATGGGTAAAATGGAATTTTACCCCTAGAAATGGCTTTGATTGTTGTCTTCCCTTATCTATCATGTATGTCCTTTCATTGGATTGCAAGGCATGAGGCTACTGTTCCATTCCTTTGAATGCAGATGAGTCCTAATGTTCACAAGCTCACAGGATTTGACAAAGCTGTCATTTAACCCCAAATGTGTTGGATGTTAGTGCAATTCAATGGTGGCAGATATCACAACCAAAAATAACATATCTGTCTTTGAAGGTGTATATGCAAGTTAGTTTAATTTTATACTAGATCATTTTTGGTCTCTGCTATTTGAATTGGTGCAGATGGATTCAAAATAAAAATGCTTAATATTTGATAAGAACATAATAAAAGTTATTATAAGATAGAGATGTTCAGGCTAATAAAAATTGTTTTGGTTTGGTTTATATTTAATTTATTTTTCATTTTTTGTTTTGTTTAATGTATATTTTGGTTTGGTTCATATCCTAAACTAAAAAATGCATTAAAAAAAACAAAACTATAAGGTGGCCTTCCCGGGGTTCTTTGACCCACTCTCACTCCTCAAGAAACTTGTGGGATTTTGGTCTACCCAGCTGGGCTGAGCCAAGCCAAGCTTGGGTCTCCCCACTCTCTAATGATCTTCTTCCTGCCCCCAAGAAACTGACGAGACCCAGGCTTACCTGACTGGGCTGAAATGAGCCATGCTAGAGCATCTCCAGACCCCTCCAATCCTCCTCCTGTCCTCCCAAAATGTATCATGCTGGGAACCTTCCTAGCCCCCACTTAACCACTTTCACAGGGGGAGCTGGAGAAAGAAAGGGCATGAGTAATGCCTAATCACTCCTGCCCCACCGCAATCCTCTTAAAAATGGCACCATCAGTGCTGAGGTTAGTGCCACAGTGAAGCCACTGTCTGACAGAAGCAAAAAGACACTTAAGGCTAGGTAGCACCATTTTGGAAATGGGGTTGCAAACCCTGCACACCTAACATGCGCTGTGGTCATCAGGAGGTGGGATGGGGACGGGGACCTAGGTCATTGATTTTTAGAACACGAGGCAAGGAATGGGGATTGGGGATTGGGGAGGGGGATTCCTCACTAGCATTTTCTTATTTATTTATTTATTTATTTATTTTGCACTTTTGCTTCTTAATTCTGTGGTGGGGGAAGAATAGTTCTCATGAGGAAGCCACTGATATTGAGACTCTACTGAGGGATGGATCTCTGGTACCAAATGGCCCCTATAAAAGATGGTAGTCCTGTTGTTTTGGGGGAGTTCAGCAAAGCCATTATATTTTTGCCTGTAGTATCACAGGTTAGGGAATCTCTTGGTATTTTCTGTTCCTGGGAAAAGACTGCAGGTTTGTAAATAAATCCCTTAAATTGTCATGCAACTTGGAAAGATCATTCCTGAGATCTAAACAGTTCAACTGTATTATGAAGACAATGCTAGAAGAATGAATACTTTACCATACAGAAGCATCTTTCTGTGTATAATTATTATTCTAGGCAGTAAATATATAAAGTTATATAAAATGCAAATATCTTTCAACAGAATATAATGCATTTGAAAACTTCTAAACGTTACACTACTATTTTATAAGAAGAAATCTTCACTTGGCATGCAATTCCCAGAGACAGATTTCCTCAGGTTGCTGAGTGTCTGCCTAGATTTTATGTTTAATTGTAGAGAGAGCTTCCCCCCAAAAATGGTAGGGTTAATTAAATTGCATTGAGCAATGCAATTTGGATTCTGCTCAGAGAACAGAGCCTTCAGACGTCAATGAATCTATAGAGCGTGAGAGTATTAATTCATTTTAGCACATGTACAGGCATAAAGTGCTGAAATGCAGAGAAGGTGAAAGTGCGTCTAGCCCTCTGGGTTTGTTCACTGTAGTTCCCTGTTGTGCAGTCTCTGTCCTGTGTACAGTATGTCATAGCTTTAAGTAGGTGATCAGGTTTAAAAAGCCAGTAAGCAAAAGAAAAGGGACAAAAAAACACCAATTTCTCCTAGGTATGATCACGACTGCAGCCAAAATTTGAATATAGACTTCAGGGCACTTTTACATTGGTTACTCATTCTAAGAATCTCATTTCCTATGTGATTATTAAGAACAAGAGAGAATCCTCTTGCAGTTTTCACCTTTGCAGGTGATGTCAGATAATGTTTGGATTCTTTAGCTGATGCTATATGAAAACTGAATGAGCGTGTTTGGGTGTGTGTGGGGGGTGAGGGGGGAGTCTGTTTTAGCTGCAGGTGTTCGAGGATTTCTTCTGTTTCCTATGATAGTTAGGTGCCATCTGCATTTTCTTTTCATATGCTTAAACCCTGGATATCTGCCAAAGAGATACAAATCTGAGCACCAAGGGAGAAAAACTGAGGGAAACATACAGGAATGTCAACAAATGCACAAACTGTTTTAATTAAATAAACAAATATCCAAATAACAGGTGAACAGAAATGAGGGATATAATTATTTTGCCTAATATAGAAAATGTTTACATTTGTGCACCTATGAGAATAAAACATAAAACCTTTGCTATAGCACTGAATACCATATTCCAATGCTATGAAAGCACCAGCAAAAGAGATGAGAGACAGGCAATGTTGTCAGATAAAGACCAATTCCTCATAGTGATCTCTTTTTTCTTGATGAAATACCAGTGAGCCTGTCCAATCTCAGACTATACCCTCTCATCTCAGGATCCTCTTGCATGCTTCCTTGAGTCGTGCAACTATTTTCATCACTTTCATTGGGAGACTGCTTCATGTATTCACTAACCTTTCTGTAAAGAAGTATTACCCTTATGATTCTCCCGAGTTTGCCCCCTTTGAGATTCATATAATAACATTGTTCTAGAGCTCCATGCTCTAGAATTCCTGCCTGCCATTTTGCCTCTATGAGGAGAAAGTGGGGAGGTATGACGTCCAGAATTGAATTCAGTTCTTCAAATGAGTTGTTTTGAATGACCTATACTGAGGCACTGTCATCTCCTTATTTTCTAATGATAATACTTTTCCTTATGCATTCTGGCATGCTTCTGTTCTCTTGCCACTGCCTTGCCACACTGCTATCTTGATATTATTGTATATAATCACCTTGAAATTTTTCTCCTGATCTGTGCATGTCTTATGTAAAAATGGAATATATTGCCTGCATTGGTATTATATCCATAAAACACATTTATCATTTAAGAGGTCAATATTCAAAAGGAATTGTCTGGCTAACTTTTCTGTTCCCTGGCTTACTGAATATGGACCTCTGAATATCTAAAAGGCAGTTCATCATTTAAGTATCCAAGTTTACTAAGGCTATTATGTTTTCTATTGTAACTTCACAAGGAGCTTATAAATGCTAGGTATGAAGAGAGATATGTGCCTGTAGTTGTTCATATATAAGCCTATATATTAAAGTTTAATGTGTCTATTCACGCCAATGTGCAGGTAATAAAAGTAGTCTGTTCTGAAATAAAGCCTTGTGAGGCAATTTTCTAAAGTGTTCGCATTGATGCAAAGTCCCAAGGAAAAACTGACTACAGAGATTTCCACCGGGTTTGTCAGTGGGTGTGTTTTCCATTTAAAAATACAAATGTAGAATTTAATCTGTGCATGTACTTTTTATCCTAGACCTAAACACGCCCCTGGGAATGCCTACACATATGCGTTTGTTAAGCCTGGAAATAAAATAAAATACAAATAAATAAGGGCTTTTAAAATCCGGCCCTTATTTATTTGTATTTTATTTTATTTGATGCCAGTGCCCTTGTTGAAAGATGGTAGTTTTTGCCTTGTAGTCTGGATCACACAAATACACTAATAGTTATACCTGACTACAGCTTTTGTGAAAATACGAAAAGCTATATTCTCTGTTTAATATATGTACAAAACAGATACTTATGATAACATCTGACAAATAATCAAACCACAGGTTATATTATAAATTATTATATTCATTTAAATGCCAAAGGTTATGTTCTTATAAAAAGCAGTAGCAGTAGCAAAAGATATTTAAATTGATACTTCTCTCACAGTTTCCCAGTGTGAGCAGGCTACAACTATATTCTGGAGATCAGTCACTGGTTTGACAGGATGGCTAAGGTGCTCTTCTGATCTAACCAGAGCTGTCTTTAACTTCGTTTATAGTTCTCTCTTTGGCTTACTTCCAAATCTCATAACAGTAGCTTACCAGCCTTATACTCACTCCTTTGTGATAAGCAATAGCCTGAGTCATCCCAAACCAATCTAATCTTGTTACAATGCTGCTTGCGGGCTTAGCCACAAGCAGCTTCTCACCTGCAGCGCAGCCTGGAGGCCGCTGCTGCCGCAGCCGGTGTTCTTTCTATGTGGTCTGGAGGCTGCTGCCATTCCCGGTACCTTCTATGCGGCTGAAGCACCGCCTCCGCCTGCTTTCTGTGGCGGACAGAGCCGCCACTGATGCTCCTCTTCACGCGGCCACACTTGCGGCAGGCAGAGTCACCGCCGCTGGACCTTCTTGTGGCAGGGATCTGCCGCCACCATTGCCTATCTTCATGGCAGGGAGCCACCAATGCCAGGGTCTTGCTTCGCAGCCTAATGCCGCTCCTGCTTGATCCTCTTCATGGCATGGATGCCGCCATCACTGTCCCTGGTCCTGCCTCTCTATAGGTGCATGGCCATGCCTCTACTGAACATTTAAAGGGCCCACGGCCCACCTGATGACGTTTCCAAGGCGTCTCCTCTTCAGCCCTATAAAAGGGGCTTCTCGGCAGTCCTTCGTCATATTCGCCAGTTCCCTCCTGAATTCTCCATTGTTCCAGCTCATCAATCCAAGAGGCTTCTGAGGTCCATCTTCACTTCTTCAAAGCATTCTGTTCTTCATGGGAATTCCCTTGTTGTCATCTGAGGTTCACGGTCCTTTGTTTCCATCTTCATTCATGCTTCCTGGTCTCTCGTTGGATCCCTTGTCTTTGTCCAGATGTCCCGGTGTCCAGATGTTCCTGATGTCCTATGCTCCAGGCCTGATCCTGATGTCCTCTTCGCCAGCTCTTCATCCAGCTTCCAGGTTCCTCTCGTCCATCCTTCCTGGCATGCCTCTGTCATGGTCCATGACCAGCCCATGGGGGGCTGTGTAGAGTGCTTTGTGGCATAAGGCCTACCTTCACATCTGCAGCGTAAGCCTCCCGAAGGCCCTTGTTTTTAATGTTCCTGAATCAGAGTTCTGAGTCTTGAATCCTGTTTCTGGTCTTCGGACTACCGTGTGCTTGCTTCTGTCCAGACCTAAACTCAAGCCAGAACCTGCTCTGTTTCAGCGTGGTCCACAACCAGCCATGGGCGGCTGTGTAGGGCGCACCTCGGTGCTGGCTTCTCCTAAATCTTTGACATGTTTACGGATCCAAGTCTTCACTTCCTCACTGGAGTTTGCTTCACTTCCGGCGTGGTCCGCGACCAACCATTGGCAGCTGTGTAGGGTGCGCTGTGGTGCAGTACTCAACCGGTACTAGTACCTATATCCTGAGTCCTTGCCTAAACCTCTGAGAATCCTGAGTATCCTGAATCCTCATCCATATCTGAGCATCCTGTATCTTTATCCACATCTGAGCATTCTGAATCCTCATCTATGTCTGAGAATCCTGAATCCTTGTCCAAGTCTACATGTGCCTTGTCTCATCCAAGTATCTATGTCTCGTCCAAGTATCCCAGTATTCACGTTTCGTCCAAGTCTCCAAGTGTCCATGTCTCATCCAAGTCTCCAAGTATCCACATCTTGTTCCTGTTCCAGTGCCATCGCCTGTCCTCGACTGCTGTCCATCCTGTCACATCTGCCATTTCCAGGCAGCAGGTCTGAAAGGGCTGTTGAGTGGCCGGACAGCTACCCCAGAGACCAGCATGGCATTGTTGGATCTCATCCATTGCTTTCAGTTTCGGCAGAGGTCAGGGTCCCTAGTCTTCAGCCTGTCTGCCCATGCTTGGACATGTCTTGCCTGCCTTGGCGCTTCCACAGAGCTCCTCTGCAGTTGTGCCATGGTCCAAGGGCACACCAATCTTCCCTGAATCAGGACAGCTCCCTAGTGCTCCCACAACAAATCTGGCCAGGCAACAGTTCCTTAGTCTTCATGTACAATAATAAGCCCATAAATGGTGGATGTATGCATTTATAATGCAAAATGCAAGTACAGTAAAAAAGCATTGAAGCATTCATTTGTAAAAATATCAAGTGTCATATAAATGTTTTTATATACAATAGGCACATATATCAAAAAAGCATAGTTTGCTTTGATCCATTATCTCAACTTACACGTCACAAAGTTCTTCACATCCTCTAAATAAAGCTTGACAATATTCTAAAACTCTCTGCCATCAAAGCTGTATTTTTCTCACACTATCATCAGTGGGATGGTTATAGTTGGACTGAGTTGTATTGGAGATTACAGATGGAGAAGATGTGGCTTCTGCAACAATAAGAATTATGGTAAATATGGAATATAGGACAGGGAACAGAGAGAGGAGTGTGTGTGTGTGTGTGTGTTTGTGTGTATGCATGTGCATTTGTATGAGTGAAAAAGAAAGAGAGACCACTATTGACTGGCGACTGGAGGTGACAGCACCAATACAGGCGATGGTGGTGAAGATGGTGCAGTCAGGACATCCAGGCAGGTAGTAAGACCATCCATAGCTGTAGTGAAGAGCTCCAAGGCTCCCTGTGGATCCTGCAGCCTGCGAAGTATACTTGGGATGGCTTGGAGCGAGGTGAAGCTACCAGTTCCATTGCTTCAGAAAACTGTTGTATGTGTGGCTGGGGTGAGATTGGCTCTACCCGCAGGGAGAAGCCCTGCAGGTTCTTACTGCTAGGAGGTGGACCCAGGTGAAGTAGAGACCATTCTAGAGTTTCATATATACTAGTCCTCTTTCCCCTTGAGTTGAGCTTTTGGAAGCCTGGGCCAGCAGGTCTTAGGCGAAGATCTCTGGGGATGGCTAGAGTCTTGGTCCAGGGCAGGCTATGATCAGAGGCAGGCAGTAGTCATGCGTAGCGAAACTCCAGGCAAGGGTTGAGGCAGGCAGTAGACAGGCATAGCAAGAGTCAGCCAAGGGTAGAAACCAGTTATCCATCCAAGGGAGGAGAAGAGGGATGGATATGGCTGAGGCAGGCTGGGCAGGCAGGACAGGGATAGTCTGGGCAGGTAAAGGATGGAATAGGTTGGGCAGACAAAGATAGGAAACAACATGCACTACAGGATGTAGTTGGAACTGTTGCTGAAACAGGGTGTATCAGGGAAGCTGTCCTTAAATAGGGTGAAGTGATGTTATCAACAGGGGCCATTTATGGTCCCTTTAAGAGGGCTGGCATCGGGCCCACATGTGCCTAAGGAGCGCAATGAAAGATAGGAGCTGGCAGTGTCCTACTGCAGGAAGAGTCAATGGCATCCTGCCGTGCCGAGGATAGTGGAGGCCGGCTGCGGAGGTGAGAGTGATGGCTCATGAGGGCAGCCCGCGAGATGTCAAATGGAATACCAATCACATCTCTTTCCAGTAGAAAGCACTGTTATTGCAGGCCAAGTCCCTATTGCAGGCATGAGGGCATTGATGAAGTATGGTTTTCAGGGTAACTAAAATATGCAAATGAACATGAGTTTAAAGCTCACATATGAAAATATATCTGAGGAATATATATAGGGGTAGATTTTCAGAGCCCTGCTCGCCTAAATCCGCCCAAAACCGGGCGGATTTACGCGAGCAGGGCCCTGCGCGCCGGTGAGCCTATTTTACATAGGCTCACCGGCGCGCGCACAACCCCGGGACTCGCGTAAGTCCCGGGGTTTTCGGAGTGGGCGTGTCGGGAGGCGTGTCGGGGGGCGGGGCCGGATTGTGCGGCGTTTCGGGGGCGTGCCGGCAGCGTTTTGGGGGCGGGTACGGGGGCGTGGCTACGCCCCGGGGCGATCCGGGGGCGTGGCCTCGCCCTCTGTACCCGCCCCCAGGTCGCGGCCCGGCGCGCAGGGGGTCCCGCTCGCGCGCGGGGATTTACGCCTCCCTCTGGGAGGCGTAAATCCCCCGACAAAGGTAGGATCGGGGTTTAGACAGGGCCGGGCGGGTGGGTTAGGTAGGGGAAGGGAGGGGAAGGTGAGGGGAGGGCAAAGGAAAGTTCCCTTCTAGGCCGCTCCGATTTCGGAGCGGCCTAGGAGGGAACGGGGGGTAGGCTGCGCGGCTCGGCGCGCGCAGGCTATACGAAATCGATAGCCTTGCGCGCGCCGATCCAGGATTTTAGCCGATACGCGTGACTATGCGCGTATCTACTAAAATCCAGCGTACTTTTGTTTGCGCCTGGAGCGCAAACAAAAGTAGGCTGTTCGCGCTCGTTTGAAAATCTACCCCATATTGTAGAAATCCTAAGAACCAAGTCCATTTAGAACTCCTGAGGTTTGGAAGTCTGCTCTGTTATAATACAAAGACATTTCATTCCTTTTTTCCAGGCTAAATGTTAATCTCTTTCATTATGGGGTAGATTTTCAGAGCCCTGCTCGCCTAAATCCGCCCAAAACCGGGCGGATTTAGGCGAGCAGGGCCCTGCGCGCCGGGAAGCCTATTTTACATAGGCCTCCCGGCGCGCGCAGAGCCCCGGGACTCGCGTAAGTCCCGGGGTTCTCGGAGGGGGGGCGTGTCGGGGGCGTGTCGGGGGCGGGCCCGGTCGTCGCGGCGTTCCGGGGGCGTGTCGGCAGCGTTTTGGGGGCGGGTACGGGGCGTGGCTACGGCCCGGGGGCGTGGCCGCGCCCTCCGTACCCGCCCCCAGGTCGCGGCCCGGCGCGCAGCAGGCCCGCTGGCGCGCGGGGATTTACGTCTCCCTCCGGGAGGCGTAAATCCCCCGACAAAGGTAAGGGGGGGGGTGTAGACAGGGCCGGGCGGGTGGGTTAGGTAGGGGAAGGGAGGGGAAGGTGAGGGGAGGGCAAAGGAAAGTTCCCTCCAAGGCCGCTCCGATTTCGGAGCGGCCTTGGAGGGAACGGGGGGAGGCAGCGCGGCTCGGCGCGCGCAGGCTATACAAAATCGATAGCCTTGCGCGCGCCGATCCAGGATTTTAGTAGATACGCGCGGCTCCGCGCGTATCTACTAAAATCCAGCGTACTTTTGCTTGAGTCTGATGCGCAAGCAAAAGTAGGCTGATCGCGCTTCTTTTAAAATCTACCCCTATGGTTTCATGATAGTTTTACAGGTTCATTTGGAAGATATCATGATGTGCTATATATATCAGTGCATGGATACTTGTCTCTCATTTATTCCAATCAGCAAACTCACTCTATGGGCAAATTAGAACTAAACACTTATTTACTTCTAATATCAATTCAAATGGGATAAATTGTAAAATCCTATAAACTGCAAACCTTTTAAAAGAAAAAGCATGCTAGTAAGATGATTAATTCTCTTCTTTTGCACAGCTCAACATTATACCTATTTTATATAATGCATCTTCTAGCTCAAGTCATTTAAAATGATTTTCCATGCATTTATTGTATTAAGAAAGAAATACTAGAATGCTCTAAAAAAAATAAAAATTCCAAAGAGCATAAATTCTTTCAGAATGGACCAATGCTGGTAGAAAGAAAGATTATCTGAAAATAGACATTTTTCCACAGCTTGTTCAGGTGTTGTGCTGCGTCCACTGGATGATTCTACTAATGTCTTCTAAGCCATGCTCTGACATTGCTTTGCATGCAGTTATTTGAAGGATGTGTATAAATGTGAGCCTACTTGCTCATTGTTACCTGCAGAACAATGAGAATTGTCTGTCACTTTGATGACAATAAGAATCATTTTGTCTTACTGCTGTAAGTTGTTTGTTCATTTTTCTCATGCATAGAGAGAGAGAGAATCCCAAAAATCCATACTCATTGTTCAAGCTTCATAAAGACATTTTTGTAATGATGATAGCCCACATTGTACACTGAGGCCTTCTGTTATAGGTATGACTATCAGCTTCCAATTATATTTGCTCACTTTAATAGTTCATAAATAATTAATCTATTCCCTGTTGCTATTCAGTTAAAATGGATTGTTAGTAAGTTTAATCTTTGTGAGTCTTACTAGAGCTCTGCAGTGCTGAAGACAGTAATGTGCTGGAGGGGGGTCCTAGGGGCTCTTGGGATCTCCTTGCAAAATAATTTTATGATAATAAAGAGTGACTTACTGATTGGAGCACAACTGATGAGAATCCCTTAATTAAAACTGATAAGGGGCAAGAGACCCTTGAAAAGAAAATGGGAGCACATCACTGGCTTAAGCTTGAATTTCCGAGTTCAACTTTATTGTTTTTTTTTTTTTGTGGTGCAGGAGTCTATCATTCAACAGAATACTTTTCCTATTGGGAGCTGGGTATGAGCCATGTAAGTGGGGAAATGTTATAACTGGCGTGCATCTACATCATGACCAATTTCACTAGTTCATCTACAGTTCGTCCAGTGTAGAGCTAGATCTTACAAACCCCCGAGTTAAAAACCTGCACCCCCGCCCAGTTACCCTAGATCTTTTAAACTCTCTCGAAAATGAGTTGGTTTCTTTTAAGTTACACCTCCATAGCAGAAGAAATGTTACGTGGCACTTGTCCTGGGCACTCACTTAGGCGATTAAGTATTTGCACACCCATTTCTTAACCTTGCCCTAGAATGCCCACAACCCACTCAAACCACACCCACAACACACTCATTCTTGAATTGAAGAGAGATATTTGCACCATGGAAGATGCATGTGCATGTATGAGGCTTTTAAAATCTACTTGGCATGCACATCTCCTGATCTTGGCACGTACCAGGCTTTTAAAATTCACCTCTACATGATTATACTTTTTAAAATGAGGAAGTATGACCCAACCCTGCCTAGACATCAATCCTTGCAATGCATCTCCTCTATGTGCATAAAAGTACTACTTCACCCACCGAAGTCTCTTTGAAACTTATCCTCTTAGAGCCTACCTTTCAAACCTATTTGTGTTACTGCATGTGGACGCATGGAGAATAAGCCTAATATTTTATAAACTGAGTAGCGGGAACAGAGCAGTTTAGTAATGTCATATACTTGTGCTCCAAACATATACACATTTATTTCCAATGCAGTGAAAGCATTTACTTTCCCTACCTATTTTATAAACATACCTGCGTATATTTTTGGTGCTCAAAAAATATAATTAAACATATAAAAACAGATATTTTGTAATGTATGCACATATAGGGGTAGACTTAAAAAATGCACGGGTGGCGTGTGCAAGGGGGAGGGGGGCAGAGTTAAGCCATAATCGTGTGGCGACACATTGTTGGGCTTCCAATTAAGGAGCGGTCTGGGAGGGAACTTCCCTACCTACCCTAACCTCCCTTCCCCTGTCCCTCTCCTACCCACCCCCTATCCCTATCCTAGATACCCCCAATTTTTTAAACATCTTTTGTTCCTCCAAAGGAGCAGTAGCCGCTGTACTGGCATCTCCAGTCCTGCCCCACCCTGTCCTCCGGACTGCCCCTCCCAGACCCCCTCCCCATCCCTTTGCCAAGACCCGGCTCTTGTGCACGTAACAGGGGTTACGTGTGCGGCCAGGGCCTTGCACGCGCCGTGCACATTTTAAAAGGGCCTGCCTGCACATGTAACCCCTGTTTTTTGCGCACGAGAGCCTTTAAAAATCGGGCCGATACTTGTAATCACCATGTTGCTGATACCTCCACCACTTCACTCAATCTGTCTCCAATTCACATAAGCCCTCTAGCATTTCATCTTGAATCCCCACTTGTTCACCCAGACCTCCCATCCAAAAAGAGCAGACATCGGACAAGGCTGATTTCAGTTGTGCTAGTCATTACAGGTGTGAAATTTTGTGGATAAGTTAGATAATATATTCATGAATATCTCTTATAAAATAGCAACTTCTAGGCATACATTTTGACCCCATCCCAGAATGCCCCTCGACCATTTTTTTTGCACTGGTAAATGTGCATGTGAAGCTAAAAATATGCTTATACTTTGGATGTGCACATGAATACAGGCTACTTAATGCATGTTGATAAAACATTTGGGCCGGATTTTAAAAACGTATGCACGTAAAGCCCCGAGTTTTAACATACGCGAACAAGTTATAAAATCGCAAGTCCATGGGTTCTCGCCGGGTAGCACATGCACATGGATGCGAGCACGTAAGTGCTCTAAATACTAAAATATGAATGAATAGGTGATACTAGGGGTGTGCATTCGTATTGAACATAAATGTAAAACGCTACTTATTTTTTTTTTTAACTTAAAAAAGTGATGAGACATAAACGATCGGATTTCCAACATTCAACATAGCTATGTTGAATATCGCGATTGTTGATCCAAAATAAAAATTTAAACCCCTCACCTTCCTTAATCCCCCCCCCCAAAGACTTACCACAACTCCCTGGTGATCCAGCGAGGAGTGAGGACGCCATTTCTGAAATTCTTTGCGAGGAGCACGTGACGTCGGCGCCACGTCGGAGTGACGCAGCGTCACGTGATTCCCCGCGGGTTCGCGCCGGAACGCTCGTTCGACCCAAAAGGAACTTTTGGCCAGCTTGGGGGTGTCAGGAGGCCCCCCCAAGCTCGCCAAAAGTTCCTTTTGGGCCGAACGAGGGTGCCGGAGGGAACCCGTGGGGAATCACGTGACGCCGCGTCACTCTGACGTGGCGCCGACGTCACGTGATTCCCCGCGGGGTCGCTTCCGGGATCCTCGTTCGGCCCAAAAGGAACTTTTGGCCAGCTTAGGGGTGTCAGGAGGCCCCCCCAAGCTGGCCAAAAGTTCCTTTTGGGCCGAACGAGGGTGCCGGAGGGAACTCGCGGGGAATCACGTGACGCCGCGTCACTCCGACGTGACGCCGACATCACGTGCTCCTTGCAAAGTTGGTCAGAAATGGCGTCCTGACCCCGCTGGACCACCAGGGAGTTGTGGTAAGTCTTGGGGGAGGGGATTAAGGAGGGTGAGGGGTTTAAATTTTTATTTGCACATATGGACATATACTCAACTCATTGAATTCTGTTTATGTCCATATTGACCGCAAATGATCCTCGATCACCTATACCCCCCTCAAGAACCAACCACGCCAGATCTGAACAACACACCTGTTTAAGACTCCTTCTCTGATTCATCAGTCTTCTTTAAACCATGCATAACTCGGACTTTTTGCACATCAACAAGGTCTATGTACCCACATATCACATTCTAGGCTACCCCTTTAGTTATTCAAGATATTTATTCACGTTTTAAACATTCCCTATATTTATCCACATCCTGTTGATGAGTTATTATTATTATTGTATATGTAATATCTAATTTATATTATTTATATTTATGTTATATGTTATATGCTACTCATATGTTAAGAAACGCTGTTTAATGTAACGCCCTATTGCGACAGTTTTGTTCTATGTAAACCGACTTTATTCGATACCTGTATTGAGAACGTCGGTATATAAAAATCTGAAACAAATAAATAAATAAATAAATAAATGGGACCCCCTTTGGACATATGGACATATGAACTTAAACTTTTGCTCTGCACATCCCTAGGTGATACACTAAATTTTAGTATTCATGCATATACAAATGGCCTACAAAATGTGAAAACAATTACTTTGAAATCAGTAGCTTCTATTGTCTTATAGTGCCTATGTACATTATAGTGTGTGCACACCACATTGAACATGGGCAGTAGAGATGTGAATCGGAACCGGAATCGGTTCGGATTCCAGTTCCAATTCAGCTTGGAGAAGAGACGACTGAGGGGGGATATGATAGAGGTGTTTAAAATCATGAGAGGTCTAGAACGGGTAGATGTGAATCGGTTATTTACTCTTTCGGATAGTAGAAAGACTAGGGGGCACTCCATGAAGTTAGCATGGGGCACATTTAAAACTAATCGGAGAAAGTTCTTTTTTACTCAACGCACAATTAAACTCTGGAATTTGTTGCCAGAGAATGTGGTTCGTGCAGTTAGTATAGCTGTGTTTAAAAAAGGATTGGATAAGTTCTTGGAGGAGAAGTCCATTACCTGCTATTAAGTTCACTTAGAGAATAGCCACTGCCATTAGCAATGGTTACATGGAATAGACTTAGTTTTTGGGTACTTGCCAGGTTCTTATGGCCTGGATTGGCCACTGTTGGAAACAGGATGCTGGGCTTGATGGACCCTTGGTCTGACCCAGTATGGTATTTTCTTATGTTCTTATGTGGTTTTTTTTTTTCATCGGGCCCGATCGCGGTTTTGTTTATCGGCTGTGCCCGAGCCGATAAACAAAAAACCCACCCCATCCCTTTAAAACTAATACCTTAGCTTCCCCCACCCTCCCGACCCCCCCCCCAAAATAAACTTTTTACAGGTACCTGGTGGTCCAGTGGGGGTCCCTGGAGCGATCTCCCGCTCCCGGGCCGTCGGCTGCCACTAATGAAAAGGGTGCCGATGGCCCTTTGCCCTTACCATGTGACAGGGTATCCGTGCCATTGGCCGGACCCTGTCACATGGTAGGAGCACTGGATGGCCCTTTGCCCTTACCATGTGACAGGGTATCCGTGCCATTGGTCAGCCCCTGTCACATGGTAGGAGCACAAGATGGCGCCGGCCATTAGTGGCAGCCGACGGCCCGTGAGCGGGAGATCGCTCCAGGGACCCCCACTGGACCACCAGGTACCTGTAAAAGGTTTTTGGGGGGGTCGGGAGGGTGGGGGAAGCTAAGGTATTAGTTTTAAAGGGTCGGGGTGGGTTTAGGGGTTATTTTTGTGTGCCGTTTTTCCTGCCCTCCCCTAAAATGATAGGAAAACCCCATGATATTGATCGTGGGGGTTCTCTTATCGTTTTGGGGGGAGCCCCCGATTTCTGATGATTTTGAAAATATCGTCCGATATTTTCAATCGTCTGAAGCCCGATTCACATCCCTAATGGGCAGTCCTTCCTCTTGGCTCAGCCTCCTTGCTGCAAACCTGTATAAAAGTAAGCCTGGCACAAAGTGTTGGTTGTCAGTACTGAGAACAGAAGTAGGAGAGCAGCTATGCTGCAGGAGAGAAAAGAGAAAAAACTGATTGAAATCATGTGCCTTAGAGTTCAGCCCTGAATCAGAAGGACATCTGCAACTGACCCCTCCACCCCTCTCCATCTCAGAAAGTCCTGGATCAGAAGTGGAAAGGCTGGAGAGGGGCATCAAGCTTGGATCGGAGAAGGCCTCATTATTTTCAAGAAGGGACTTAGTACTCAGATTCTGCAGCCTCGTGTCCAGTGCAACACCTATCTTGCAGGCTGCTTGTACCATTTTGAGACTTTGAGGGATGTAGAGTAGGGATGTACAATCGCTTTCCCCGAATTAGGCAATGTCAACAAAATTGCCTAATTCGGAATGGTTCGAGAGAACCAAAAATCGATTGAATTTTTTCAGAAATTTCGGAAAAACTTCATTTTTGAGTTACTGCACGCTAACCCGAAAATCGGGGCCCCCGAAACCCCCCCCCCCCCCAAAACAATGGGAAAAATGACATTCCCACGGGGTGGCCCTGAAACGAAGCCCAACACAAAATTTTTACCCGAAGCACATTTCTAATATAGAGCATATGTGGTAGAAAGTCTCAGTACAATAATAGCATCCATTTAAAACTTGTGGGGTGTGCTTTGATTTGTAGCAATTATAGTAACTGAGCCTTATTTTCTGTGCAGAGTACAATGTTTGAAAAAACAATTTGGCATCACTGAATCTTAGGTTTGAAAATGTGTTTTCTTTTCTAAATTAATATGAAATTATTTTAGAAGTGCTTTAATGGACATTGATGTCTCTCTTTTCTGACCTCATCCTTCTGTCTTTCATGTTCACTCTTCTCGTCTTCCACTTTTGACTACTATTTCACCCTTGATTTTCTTTTCTATGGTTGCATTTTTTCATTTCTCTTTCCACATTATCAGATGTTCTTTAACAGGTAGGGATGAAAAATTTCTTTAAAAGAGTTTCTCAAACTACTTTGATGAACCACTTTTAAAGATAGGTAGCCATTACCAGCTAACCCTTAGTTTCATCAAAATGCTATAAATATAGCAGAAATAGTACCTGTGATGAGAAAGAGAGAGAACATTAATAGGGTGAAGTGGATTCTCTATATAAATACCACTGTAGATGGGCACATTGGTGTTACATACAGAGTCAGAGGAATTAACTGCAAATTTGATATCACTGACAAATTTCTATCATTTGAATCAATGCAGCTGAAACTGCATTGTTCAAATCAACTGCTCGTGTAACTTTCATCGATTCAAATGATAGAAATTCTTCAGTGATATCAAATTTGCAGTTAATTCCTCTGACTGTGTATGTAACACCCCCCCCAAAAAAAAAACCCCACCCTGAGTTGAATGTGCACTCTGAAAGAGTTATATAGAGTTATGATCACCCTCTTACAGTGCTCTTTCTTACTCACTCTCTCCCCCTCTCCCTTCCCCCAGTGACATGATAACGCAAGTTCGAGATCTACTGCATTTTGATGAATGACGGGTATCTAACACATTTTGATGAATGACCCGGTGAGTTTATGGTAGCTCTTTTAAATCCAAGGTGGATTTTCATTGATCTCTGTGACAGAGTGGTAAACCCCAAACAAGATCTGTATGGAGATTAAAGCTGAAAATGCAAAGCTTGTGCTCTCTTCAGCAGTCACATGTTCCCTATTCAAGCAGTACTGTTTGTAGAAGAAAGGGTGTGGTCTCTGCAGATAAACCAGAAGCTCAGAGAAGCAAATGGGTGAGCTTATCTGAATTTTTATTTAATATTTTCAAGTATTTGTATTGTGCAATTAATTACCATAAAACAGTTTGGATTGCAGCAATAATAAAAACTATGATCATAAAACAATCTTCATACAATTATTGTAAATACACATAGGGGCGGATTTTAAATGCCCTGCGCGCGTAAATCCGGCCGTATTTACGCGCGCAGGGCCCTCGCGCACCGGCGCGCCTATTTTGCATAGACCGCTGGCGTGCGCAGAGCCCCGGGACGCGCGTAAGTCCCGGGGCTTTCTAAAAGGGGCGGGGAGGGGGCTTGTCGGGGGAATTCCTGAAATGACGCGGTGTTTCAGGGGCGTGCCGCGATGTTTCGGGGGCGGGCCCGGGGGCATGGCGCCGGCCCGGGGGCATGGTCGAGGCCTCCGGACCAGCCCCCGGGTCGGGTGATGGTGCACCAGCAGCCCGCTGGCGTGCGCAGATTTACATCTGCTTTTAGCAGGCGTAAATCTGCCAACAAAGGTAAGCGGGGGTTTAGATAGGGCCAGGGGGGTGTCTGGTGCGCGAACATAAGTACACGATCGTGCAATTTTTTAAAATCTACCCCATAGTATATGATTATTATAAAGCAAACATCATTTAAAAGCAGTATTAAACAAAAAGGCTTTCAATCTCTTTCTAAAGCATTGATAGTAATCAATTCTATATCTATTGGAATAGAATTCCAAAGGATTGACACTTTCTGACAAAAAGTACGACAAGAGGTTTGCTGCAAGTGCATCAATTTAGCACCAGGAGTCATTAATAACTGCTGACAAACAGAATGTAAATTTCATTGTGGTCAATATCTTTGTGCTAAAGCTTTCAAATAGCTAGGATACTTGCCATGCAATATCAGATGTACATATCTTAAAATTTTAAAATAAATAGTGATTCGTTAGGAAACCAGTGTAGCTCTTTTAAAACTGGGGAAATGTGAGCAGACACTGGACAACCAACAATTAACCAGGCAGCAGAATTCATCAATATCTGCAATGCCCATAAATAGCACTTAGGAAGACCTATATAAAGGGCATTGCAGTAGTCTAAACAAGCTAACACAAAAGTCTAAAATCATTCATATCAAGCACATATTTTAATCGCTGGAGTTTATTTAATTTAAAGAAACCTTTTATACCACAGCTTGCAGCTGTGGAGACAATGAAAACCCGAAATGGAGCAATACTCCTAAATCCAGAACTGATTCCACTCCTGCACCGAATAAGGAAGACAAGAAGAGAGGGTCTGTGTGCTCCACAAAACCCACTTTTGGTTTCCCTGTGCTTGCTGTTAAAGCCAGACAGCCAGCATTCCTGGAACTGCTGTCCTGGAATACCCTTATTTTTCTTGGTTGTTGCATGTTGACAGTTTGGATCTAGAGCTCCTGATATTAAAATTGAACTGCTAAAAAGTTTTTTGCTTTTTTTTTTTTTTGCAGATTTTTAGGTCACCATTTGTGGATGATGAATTCTACTTCCACAGTTCTCAATTACGCACTTCCTAAACTTCACAGTGCTTTTTAACCTTGGATATGCTTTTACTATTAGATATTATAGTATATAAACAGACAACAATGTATTTCAAATCTTAAAAGCAATGAAAAAGCAAAGCAAAACAAACAAGTAATAACTAGCAAGTAACTATAATCTAATCTAACAGTATTTATTTTACTTAAAATGTTTTTACCCTAAAATCAAATTTTCTGCTTATCTAATTTTAAGAAAACGTTTGCTATTTTATGAAAATTAGGCAAATCTGATACTATAAAATGATAGTGTCACATCCTATATCTAGATGAGACTGACAGAACAGATGCAGTGTAGCAATAGAAACAGGAACACTTTTCCCCCAGGCTGCTGTTATAAAAACAAAATGTTCTAGTCTGTACTGATATTTTAGTGGATGTTATACATTTTTGAAAAAGTAATCTATTTCACACACACACAGAGTGATAAACGTATTAAAAAAAATTAGCTTATGTTGACTGAGTGTAATTGCAGAAAAGCTCTATTGGAATTGGAAATGAATGAAAAAAATAAAGCCAAACCGGCCCCTCCCCCTCCACCCTTGTGCATTCTTAATGTGGCACTGCAGCCAGTAAGAGGGAAATCAACTTTCTGGGGTTAAAAGTTACCTTTTTTTTTTTTTTCAAAGACTGAGTTCACAAGATTTTGCCAGGATAACTGAGCAGTTACCTTAGTCACACGCTCCCCACAGATAAAGGTTGCAAACGGTTTGGGGCTGGGGCAAGGGAAGGGCAGTTTTGGTCAGAAAATATGCAGGGATCTCATTTTGAAATCCTCACAAGTGCTGAATGGCGTTGTCTATGCATCATGGCTTTCAGATTTATATAGGTAAATCTGGATGTGGGGGTTCTCTTTGAAAATTCACTTGCAGGCACCAGTTCCCACAGGCCTGTAAGCCCAGCAGAAATCTAACAAAATGGCCCCCCTTTATTGATCCTGACAGACCACCCATTGATATAAAATCAAGATTTACTTAACATGACATTAAAAACAAGGGATACAGGCCTAGAGTTCTCTACTCAAGTGCAAGCATGGCCCTAAATGTTGCTCTTATACCTCAGAATGAGAATGGCCTTTGTAGTTCATCAACCTAAATATAGATTTATATATATAACCTTATAGGTGGCATTGATATTAAATGGATAAAATAATTTGTCGTAGGCACATTATAAAGCATAGTAAAATGATTTATAATCATAATCAAATGGAACATAGACAAGCAATTGAGCATTTTACCATATGAATTAGTAGTGCTACTATTTTAAGTCTCATCAGTTTGCTTTATTATAAACCTGAATTACTGAAGCTTCTCCATTTGAAATGTATTTGTTTAGATGCTAAATGTCTGATTTATCAAGGGCTTGCTCGCTTTCGGTACTTATGGGAAAATCCTTTAATTAACTGAGTCAAGCATCCTTTCTGCCAATCCTCCTACCACTATAAATTGTAGGTTAACTGTTTAGCAATATTGCAAAAATGAAAGGTAAGATTAAAAAAAAAAGAAAAAAAAAGATATACATTCAAGAATATTCCTAATAGAGACTGCCTAATTCCCTTTGGTGGACAACTGTTATCTGTCTTGTTTGTGAAATATGGAGAAATCAAGACCTCTTATTTAAAGCTAATTAGTTTAAATGATGTTGATCTCTATGCTTTGCTCATGCGATAGGGTCTTTTTTTTTTTTTTGCAGATAATGTATTTATAAATCAATGTAACAAAATGGCCATGCTGACAGCTTTGCAGCAGCCTGGCTAACATATCCAACTGTATCCAAGCAACACTAATGTCTGAGTGAGCAAGCACTTGTGAAGGGAATTTGTTTGTCTTGAAAAGAAACACAAACTGAAGTGTCTAGAGTTCTCAGAAGAGCAGACCCTAGATTAAATCAGATGACAGAACTCCAAACTAATAAAGTTCAAACACAGAGGCTGATATACTAAGCTGCAATAAACATGGGTTGTTGTTGTGAATTTATTAACGCACAATAATGGACTATGTTAATCACATCCAAATGAATTTGGAGGTGTAGTAAATAGCCTGGGTTACATTTTTTAGCTGGGCCCCCAAGTACTAGGATACACCAGCACCCTAACTTAAATGTGTTCTCTGGACCAAAGATGAGCTTCCAATAGGGCCTGTAGGGTCCAAAGAAAGGTTGCTACTCTGACCACCACTTCCCACTGCACGGTGCACTATTGTCCCACGCGGCACTGACATACCTGGTAGAGGATTCCACCATACATACCTGGAAACAGTGAGAGATGAAACTTACGATGCAGAGACGGTAGAACGCGGCACTAACAATCCCATGAGAGCCTCTTTCTTCGGCCAAAGTACTTTACGCAGTGGTGCGGTCTTGAGGGTTCAAGAGGAGCAAAGTCTTTACGTCCCTGTCCCAAACTATAACTACAATCATTTGGAACGGTGGCCCAGATTTGGATTAGGGACAAGGAACGGTCTTGACCCTCTGCACGGATCGCCGTCCCCCATTAGTGGTTCAGGTGACCCATCTAGGCCAACAGGTGGATTCCCGTTCAATTGTCCACCCCCGGGATGGGAGAGAGTCACTGGATCACAGCCAGGTCACAGTCACTCTAGGAATGCCCCACATTCAGATGATGTTAACACCTTCACATCAGATATGCTAGGTCCTGTGCCATCTGCTGTCTCTTTTTCTTCACAGAGACCAACCACATCGGGTGAGCGGCTTTATGATATCGAACAGAATGAAATGCCTATGATGGATGGTACCTCCAGACATTCAACTTTGGCAGCCGGCTCCATAACAAGAGAGGTTGCAAATGCAGGTGAGACTGTATCAGGGGAGGGTTACACGTTGCATTGGCTAATACATTACAGGCTAGTACATAGCCGGACTTCTATTCTAATATATCTCATGCAAGTATAGTGCAGCCGGAAGGGGCTAGAATAGAGCAGGGCACAAGCAATAAATCTAGGAAGCGTGACAAGGCCAAACGTAAGTGCAAGCGCACTAGGTCTAGCTCCTCGGATTCCTCTACATCCTCTTCCTCTTCCACTTTGAGTTCTTCTGAATCATCCTCTAGCGAGGACACAGATAAAGGGGATAAGGGGCAAAACAGAGGTGCACCTGCATTAGATACCTTGTCAGAACTCTGGGAGGATATGCCCAAGGCGATGCGCAAGAAAATTAGACAAAGGAAATATATTGATCTCTTCTGTCTGCTCGAAGGTAGGAGGATCAGAGAGAAAAAGTTGAAAAAGAGAGGAATTGAACGCTTCCCAGGCACACAGAAGAATAGAGTAGCAAGGAATGTATTAAATTGGATACGTGCATTCCTGAGACTGGGTAGCGTGATAGGCCATCACGATAGCTCCCAGTATGGCCCGATGTTGGCATACGCAGATACGATATTGGCAGCCAGCAAGGACTACGAGGGTTGGTCCTGGCTTAACTACGATGAGCGCTTCAGAGACCGGATGGAAGAGAATAAATTTCTCTCTTGGCACACGAGAGACATAGGTTTATGGTTGACACAGATGAATGCTGATTCCTTCCTATGCGCCGAGTGTCTCAGCGGGTGCTCACATGGGGAAGGGCGGGCGTTCCTTTCATGCTAACATCACACCGGAAGCTTCCGGCAGAGTCGGAGCGGGCATGTCAGATGTCTGCTGGCGATTCAACCGTTCATCGTGCAATTACCCAGAATGCAAATTCCGCCACAGCTGTCTCAACTGCGGAGCAAGTCATCCGGCTTCAAAATGTGGAAAGCACTCAGGAGAAGGGAGTACAGGGTCTGCCTTGGGATGAGCGCCAAAAGGAACTCAGAAATGAGGACCTTGGCATAGCGCCTACGCTGGTTCAAGTTGATGCATTGAAGCCATGGTTGCTTAGGTATCCAAATTTGGAATCATCTTTGTTCTTGTTGAAAGGTTTCTTGGACGGTTTTGTTATCCCATTCATGGGCCCTGCCGGAGTCGGGGGCGGTGCAAATTGCCCATTGGCGCGCAGCCTGTCCAGGATCGTCAAGGATAAACTGTCCGTGGAGATTTCATCCAGAAAGCCATATACCCGGTGGTCCTGGGTATTCCCTAGTTGCAACAAGACAACCCGCAATTCAATTGGACATCCGTATGACTGGACCATTGGGGACCCTCCTGCCACCAGACATGAGTCATCGCATCCTTGGATACTTCCAGTTTCACCTGTCCTGTGCCCCCTCGAGTCCTTCCCCGGCAATACGTACAATATGCCGTTTTATTCTAAAAAGGCAGCCGACACCTTGCCCCCGCATCAGGAATTTGAAAGTGCAATTAAGCTAGTTCCAGGCTCATCCCCTCAGCGATGGAGGGTGTACCCTATCTCCATCCCCGAGATGCAAGCCATGTCCGAGTACATCCAGGAGAACTTGCCAAAGGGCTTCATCCACCATTCCAATTCTCCAGCCAAGGCCGGCTTCTTTTTTGTGGGCAAGAAAGATAGGTCCCTCTTTCCGTGTATTGATTACCAGGTCCTAAATGTGATTAGAATGAAGGACCGGTATCAACTGCCCCTTATAACTCAGCTATCTGACTGGCTGCATGGGGCCCAGGGGCGTACAACCTACTCCATATCATAAGAACATAAGAAAAAGCCATACTGGGTCAGACCAAGGGTCCATCAAGCCTAGCATCCTGTTTCCAACAGTGGCCAATCCAGGCCATAAGAACCTGGCAAGAACCCAAAAACTAAGTCTATTCCATGTTACCATTGTTAATGGCAGTGGCTATTCTCTAAGTGAACTTAATAGCAGGTAATGGACTTCTCCTCCAAGAACTCATCCAATCCTTTTTTAAACACAGCTATACTAACTGCACTAACCACATCCTCTGGCAACAAATTCCAGAGTTTAATTGTGCGTTGAGTAAAAAAGAACTTTCTCTGATTAGTTTTAAATGTGCCCCATGCTAACTTCATGGAGTGCCCCCTAGTCTTTCTACTATCCGAAAGAGTAAATAACCGATTCACATCTACCCATTCTAGACCTCTCATAATTTTAAACATCTCTATCATATCCCCCCTCAGTCGTCTCTTCTCCAAGCTGAAAAGTCCTAACCTCTTTAGTCTTTCCTCATAGGGGAGTTGTTCCATTCCCCTTATCATTTTGGTAGCCCTTCTCTGTACCTTCTCCTTCGCAATTATATCTTTTTTGAAATGGGCGACCAGAATTGTACACAGTATTCAAGGTGCGGTCTCACCATGGAGCGATACAGAGGCATTATGACATTTTCCGTTTTATTCAACATTCCCTTTCTAATAATTCCCAACATTCTGTTTGCTTTTTTGACTGCCGCAGCACACTGTACCGACGATTTCAATGTGTTATCCACTATGACACCTAGATCACTTTCTTGGGTTGTAGCACCTAATATGGAACCCAACATTGTGTAATTATAGCATGGGTTATTTTTCCCTATATGCATCACCTTGCACTTATCCACATTAAATTTCATCTGCCATTTGGATGCCCAATTTTCCAGTCTCACAAGGTCTTCCTGCAATTTATCACAATCTGCTTGTGATTTAACTACTCTGAACAATTTTGTGTCATCTGCAAATTTGATTATCTCACTCGTTGTATTTCCTTCCAGGTCATTTATAAATATATTGAAAAGTAAGGGTCTCAATACAGATCCCTGAGGCATTCCACTGTCCACTCCCTTCCACTGAGAAAATTGCCCATTTAATCCTACTCTCTGTTTCCTGTCTTTTAGCCAGTTTGCAATCCACGAAAGGACATCGCCACCTATCCCATGACTTTTTACTTTTCCTAGAAGCCTCTCATGAGGAACTTTGTCAAATGCCTTCTGAAAATCCAAGTATACTATATCTACCGGTTCACCTTTATCCACATGTTTATTAACTCCTTCAAAAAAGTGAAGCAGATTTGTGAGGCAAGACTTGCCCTGGGTAAAGCCATGCTGACTTTGTTCCATTAAACCATGTCTTTCTATATATTCTGTGATTTTGATGTTTAGAACACTTTCCACTATTTTTCCTGGCACTGAAGTCAGGCAAACCAGTCTGTAGTTTCCTGGATCACCCCTGGAGCCCTTTTTTAAATATTGGGGTTACATTTTCTATCCTCCAGTCTTCAGGTACAATGGTTGATTTTAATGATAAGTTACACATTTTTACTAATAGGTCTGAAATTTCATTTTTTAGTTCCTTCAGAACTCTGGGGTGTATACCATCCGGTCCAAGTGATTTACTACTCTTCAGTTTGTCAATCAGGCCTACCACATCTTCTAGGTTCACCGTGATTTGATTCAGTCCATCTGAATCATTGCCCATGAAAACCTTCTCCAATACGGGTACCTCCCCAACATCCTCTTCAGTAAACACCGAAGCAAAGAAATCATTTAATCTTTCCATGATGGCCTTATCTTCTCTAAGTGCCCCTTTAACCCCTCGATCATCTAACGGTCCAACTGACTCCCTCACAGGCTTTCTGCTCATTGGTTCTTAGATGCAGGGCTATAGCACAGCCCAACGGGCTTGGCGGGGATTGAGATATTGGGAGATGAATGGAAGATGGCGTTAAACACCCGAGACAGCCACTATGAATATTTAGTCACACCGTTTGGCCTCTGCAATGCAACTGCCATCTTCCAAAACCTCATGAATGAGGTCTTCGATGACCTTCTTTACAACTGTGTAGTCGTGTACTTGGATAACATTTTGGTCTACTCTGCAAGCTCATCGCCAGGACGTCTGTCGAGTACTGCAATGACTGCGGGAGACTCAGCTATATGCCAAACTCGAGAAGTGCCTCTTTGAAAAAGATTCCCTTCCTTTCCTTGGCTACATTGTATCTAACTGTGGATTTAGTATGGACCCAGCCAAACTAAAAAGTATCCGAGACTGGCCATGACCCACAGGATTACGTGCTCTCCAACGATTTCTTGGATTCACTAATTAAATGATTCTTTTTTTTCTGTCTTTTTTTCTCCCTCCTCCTGCTCTTTCTCTTTCAGCGTCACCGGAGCCCAAAGCCGGAGGAAACCGGAAGACCTGCTGACTCCTCCCCCTTGGATGACGCGGCTGATGCGGCTGATGTCACGGACGCCGGAAGTGCAGCCAGGAGGGAGGAATAAAAGCAAGAGAAGGCCCAGAGGCGGTGGATTCCACCACCGGAAGACCTGCGACCTGCCTGCCCAGAGACTGACAGGCTTTCTGTATTTTCGCCCCTTCCCGCTCGCCCCCACTGACCGACCCTAACCCTCTCTCCTCCTCCCCTACCCGACCCTAAACCTCACTAACCTACTTCTTCTTTTTCTGTCTTTTTTCTCCCTCCTCCTGCTCTTTCTCTTTCAGCATGGCACCGGAGCCCGGAGCCGGAGGAAACCGGAAGACCTGCTGACTCCTCCCCCTTGGCTGACGTGGCTGACGTCACGGACGCCGGAAGCACAGCCAGGAGGGAGGAATAAAAGCAAGAGAAGGCCCAGAGGTGCCGCGCACCGAAGGGGCGCACCAAAGGGGCAGGCCCCTTTGTATGCCTCTTCGGACGCCCATTCGAACCCCATTCAAACCGGAAAGAAACCAAGATCAACAATCCAAATCACTCAACGAAGACAGCCAAGCTGAAACATGGAAATGAAAGGAGAACAATCATATGAACATCCAATATCGGTCTGCATGAACAAAGGTAAATAGAACATGAATGACAAGAGTAGAACCAAACACAGTAAAAAAGATGCACATAACTCAATAAAAAATAGCAATCTGATACAAATAACAAGAACCACCAAAGAAAATAAAGCAACTCTAAATAACCTACTAATGCTTACATTTATACTAGTGAATGCACAATCAATCTCAAAAAAATTCCCAATCATATCAGACTTACTGTATGACAACAAACCCAACTTTATTGCAATAACGGAATCATGGCTAAAAAAATCTGATGTAGTATTAAAAAATCAAATAACTCACAAAAACTATGAGGTCTTCTCAGTCCCCAGAATAAACAAACGAGGAGGGGCTTACTTCTGATCATCAAAAAAGCCCTGAAATGTAAACCAATCCCAATACCACCACCACCAAATCATGAAATTGCCATCTTTAATACAAACTAAAGACTTGGCTCTTCCGACAAGCCTACCCAGATTAATTATCTCCATCCTCCTCCAGCTACCTCCCCTCCCTCCAACTCCACGAACAGCCCCCTTATAAATGGTACCTAAATTGTATATAGACTTTTGTAATTAGCCTGTTACCATTCAAGACTTTATATATAGACTCTTGTAAATAGCCTGTTACCGTTTAAATCTAATGCTTGTAATTTTCAATGCTCTCTGCACTATGTATTTACTCTCTCCCGTTTCCCCTCCCTGTTGATTGTATTTTCAGCCTTTTAGTTGCAATGTGAACCGGTATGATGTGTGCATACTAATGCCGGTATATAAAAGCTTCATATAAATAAATAAATAAATAAATAAATAAATATACAAATTTGCCTAATATACTGTCCTCCTAGTTTACTGGATCTAAATATATCACCTATGATTGAGTTCCTTACAACACAACTGAATACTTCAAAACCAACTATAGTGTTAGGTGATTTTAATCTACATATGGATACCCATCCCCCATCTATCACTTGCCAAACCTTAATGGATGCCATGATAGCACTTGAGTTCACACTAATTATAGATAAACCAACACACAGAGCCGGACACTCTCTCGACCTTTCATAAACAATAAATACCTCGAACACCTAACAACTAGCTATAAACAAATCCCTTGGTCTGACCATTTCCTGATCCAATCAAACATTAAAATTCGACACCCTCAGACCATAATAAAGCAGACCCCCATTGAACTTACATATCGACCACCCTATAACTGCGAAGAACTAAAGGACAAATTAGAAGACAAACTAACCAACATACCACCTACAAACTGTTGCCTAGCTACAGATCATTGGTTAGAATCAACAAAAAAAATAGCCAATGCAGTAAACCCCATGAAAACACTACATATCAAAGAAACAAAACAAAATAACCAATGGCATAATACAAAAATAAAGGATGCAAAAAGAAAACTCAGAAAATTCAAAAAAACATGGAGAAAAAACAAAACAATTGAAAACCTAACCAAATTCAGGAAACACCTAGCTTACTACAAACAACTAATCTTGAATACTAAAAAAGAATACTATAGTAACAAAATAGAAAAATTTGCCAATAACCCAAGGACCCTCTTTGCTATAGTAACAAATCTTACAACCGACAAGCAAGAGTCACCTCAAAGCATACCTGAATCAAAATGTAATGAAATAGCCCAATTCTTTAGTGATAAAATATCAAACCTAAGAAATAAGCTCCCAAATAACACCAAACAAGCAATCATAATGCAAAAGAGAGATGTTAACCCATGGTCAGCTTTTGAAGAAATATCACAACTATAAGTAGAATCAATAATAAAAAAAGAAGGGACCATATAACAGAAACTTTAGCAGAACTACATTGGCTACCAATTGAATACAGGATCAAGTACAAAGCCTTATGCACAATACACAAACTAATATATGATAAAGAAGCAGACTGGCTAAATACAGCTCTAAGAGTCCATGTCCCACAAAGGAACCTTCGTTCGGCTAACAAGGCACTACTAACAATCCCTACAGTAAAATCAGCAAAACTAACCCAAATAAGAGAAAGGGCCTTATCACTGGCTGGGCCCTTTCTATGGAACACAATGCCCACTGAACTCAGATTACAAAGTGACATCAAATCCTTTAAGAAAACCTTAAAGACATGGCTCTTTAAGCAAGCCTTTCCAAAAGAAACAGTGGGGTAGAGAGGGAGAGAGAGAATGAAAAATACAGAAAAGCACAGCTAAGAATAAATGACATCACGATATTATAAATACATAATACGGTTGAGAAATAGACCGAAATAAAGTATCTCAATAACTTTCCTAAACTAATCCATCACTACCCAAAAATTAAAATGTATTAATGATATTGTAACCGTTTTTAGTTGGCACTTGTTAGAATGTACGATACCTACCTATATATACCTATTTGTGCCTTTTTGTAAACCCTTACGATGGTACATAACTTAGCGACGGTATAGAAACATTTTTAAATTAAAAAAATAAATAAATAAATAAATTACAGAAGCTTTATCAAAAATGACTCCAAACTGGCTGCCCCTTTGACTGCCTTGACACACAAGAAGGCCCTAGTGAAGGTCTGGCCGGTCGACGCCTTGATCGCCTTCCAGGCCCTTAAGGAAGTTTTCCTTTGCCAACCCTGCCTCCGGCACCTGGACCCCCGACTCTCCTTCTTCGTGGAAGTAGATGCCTCTTCGGAGAGGATTGGAGCTGTACTGAGCCAACATGATCCTGCCGGTACCCTGCATCCATGTGATTTCCAGGAACTCCTGGCCATTAAACTAGCATTTGAAGAATGGCATCAATGGCTGGTAGGTGCCCAGCACCAAATTACAGTCTATACAGACCATAAGAATTTGGAGCACCTGCAACAGGCCCAATATCTCAATCCCCGCCAAGCCCGTTGGGCTGTGCTACAGCCCTGCATCTAAGAACCAACGAGCTGATGCCCTTTCTCACTCCTTCTCACCAGAAGACCATACAGAGCCAGAATGGCACATAATATACCCACGCGAAGCATCGTCGCCACGACCCAGACGGTCCCACCAGGTATGACAGTGGTACCTCACAGACTCCGTGATCAGGTCCTGAAGTGGAGGCATGACTCCCATACTGCTGGGCATCCCGGACAGGCTAGGACCCTGGCCTGACTACAACAGTTCTATTGGTGGCTCAACATGCGACAAGATGCCCATGCATATGTAGCTTCCTGCCCGATTTGTGCGCAACAAAAGTCACCCATGGGAAAACCATGGGGTCTCCTGCAACCTCTTGCCACACCCAGTGAGCCATGGACACATCTTTCAACAGACATCCTCGTAGACCTACCAGCCTCTGGAGGGAACACTGTCACGTGGTAGACTGTTTTTTGAAAATGGCTCACTTCACAGCATTTCCCAGCCTTCCTTCTGCTCCCCAACTAGCACAATTGTTTGTGCAGCACGTCTTCCGATTCCACGTCCTCCCTCAGCATATTACCTCAGACCGCAGGCCTCAGTTCACCGCCAACTATCGGTGAAACCTTTTCAAAAAGTTCCATGTCATCCTGGACTTCACTTCGACCTACCACCATCAAGCAAACGGCCAGGCAGAACGGACCAACCGGGCCCTTAAGCAGTTTTGAGGATGTATGTCAATGCCTGCCAGGACGACTGGGCTGTCCTGCTCCCATGGGCTGAATTCTCACACAATTCACACCCTTGTACAGCTACGGGGACCTCCCCATTTCAAATCATGTACGGGAAGCAACCACTCCCTCAGTTACCTTTGCCTCTATCCGTTACCTCTCCCGCCGTTAAATGCTCCAGGAAGCGGCCCACACGGCCAAGAAGTTCACTGATCGCCACCATAGACCGACCCCTCAATAGCGTCCTGGACAGAAGGTCTGGCTCAGCACTCGCTATATCCGACTGAGAGTCCCGTCCATGTTCCTCACACCTCGCTACATCAGGCCATTCCCTGTACTCTGGCAGCTGGGGGCCTACCAACTCCACCTACCATCTTCCCTAAAAATTCACAACACCTTCCATACCTCCTTGTTAAAGCCACTGGTATTACCTTGGCTCTCCAGGAAAGCACTGAAACCTCCTCAAGTCTCTGCGGAGGAAGAAACAACCTACCAAGTCATTGACATGTGAAGAAGAGGCATAAGGTGGGAGTGTTTACTATCATGGGAAGGATTTGGCCCAGAAGAGAACTCCTGGGAGGCTTCCACCAATATTCTTGACAAGAATCTAATCTGACAATTTCATAAACATCATCCCAAGAAACCCAGACCCCCTGGGAGGGGGCTTAAAGGAGGGAGTGCTGTTATGGGAGCCGGCCGTGGAAGTCCGCGACCAGCCCCCTGCACCTACCGGCATTGCCCTGCCCCCTTTGTCGGACCCAGGAGCCTTGCGGTGGCAGGGAACCGGCACCGGCAATCCCCGGCGCACTGCCTTGCTGCTGGGCCTCCCTCGCCGACATGCATCATGGCCTGGACGCAGCCGGGCCATGCTCGGACCTGCCAGCTGACCCCCAGAATCTACATGCACGTGCACGCCACGTGTCCCTATTTAAAGGCACCACCGTGAGAGGAGTCAGGACCTCCCCTTCCGGGCCTCAGACTATTTAAGGCATGGCCTGCTCCTCAGGCCTTGACTTGGCTACTTGGCTCCTGTGTCCTGACTTGGAAGCCCGATCCTGCACTTTATCCTGCTCTGGTTCCTGTCTAGACCCTTGCCTGCCTGACTACGAGATTTGCCGCTGCCAAGACTCTTGCCCACCTAACTATGAGATTTGCCACCTGCCAAGACACTTGCCCGCCTGACCTCGAGATTCGCTGCCTGCCAAGACCCTTGCCCACCTAACTATGAGATTCGCCACCTGCCAAGACACGTGGCCGCCTGACCTCGAGATTCACCACCTGCCAAGACCCTTGCCTGCCCGACTACAATATTCGCAATCTTCCTAGACCTGCGCTGATACCAGGCCTCTAGATCAGCCACCTGTCCATCCAGCACCAGCCCCAGACACATGTCTTCGGTATCCTCCAGCTTGACCCCTGAGACCCCATGTAAGTCCAGCCAGCCCCAGTACCCAAGGGCTCAACCTGAGGGGAACGAGGGCTGGTATTGCTGAAGCCCCAGTGGGGTCTCAGGCCTTCTCCAGCCTCGCCTGCCAACAGTGGGAACCCATGGGGCTCCTCCCCACTGGTGGTACCAACTCTCCCTCGGCCCAGGGATCCACACCCATAACATTTTAAACCCCCCCCCCCCCCCCCCACTAATGTGGTAGAAGCAACATTTTCACACATAGGTGCACGCCCATTTAAAATAGCCACATCTCTGGGTGTGATCTGGAAAATGTGCATACATGTGCGCCTGCATACCACTTTGAAAGTCGCCTTCCTTGGTAGGGAAATGAACCTTCAGATTTGCATTCTTAGTCATTCTTCCCATTCCACATTCAGGACTCCAGAGGCAGGCTGAGCTCTGGAGTCTCAAGGAAAGAGGACTTTAGATTTAAGAACTGGAGAACATTGTGGGGAAGAGGGAGCCTATTCCAATGGGCGAGGATCCATCTTAATCAGAGTAGAACCAGACTGCTGACACTAATATTTGAAAAGGAGATTGAACAGCTTTTAAACTAGATCATGGAGGAAATCTGACAGAAGCTCATGGTTTGGAGGGATGTGTCTTCCAAAGATACAAAACAGGCAAGTTAGAATCTCCCTGTGGAGAGGTTATTCTTAAGGCCAGATAGATGTAGAGAAAGATCACCAAGATGTGGATGATTCTAAACTGCCTGTATCTTTTGCAAATGTAAACCACCCGGGCAGGGAGATAATTTTTTGTATGGTTATGATGGTAGTCAGTGGCTTCAGGCTTTACAGTTTCCACTTAGTTATTTTAAAATTTAAAATAGTACAATGAATGTTTATTAAGCCCAGGTAAATTCACAGTGAAAATATTAAAAGAAATAACATTCCAATAAAGTAACAATTTCTATTCAAGAGACCAAGCTGGCAACAAGGAAATCAATGCTTAAAAACACTAAAAGAGTTTCAGTAATTTCTTATAAATCACTTGCAGTTTAAATATTCAATAATGTACTGCAAATATATTCAATAGACTTCAGATAAATCTTTCCTTAGACATTAGCACAATATATCATTAACCTATGTACTTACATGTCTTTCAGATATATTATTATAATGGAATCAGTTCCTTTCTGAAAATACTGAAAATTATCAAATAAGTAACATTTTCAAATTTCTTTTTCTTTCTATGAATTGGTCTATGCTATTGTCATTTACTATCTTGGCTTCAATTTATTTATTTAGACAATTTATATACCATCATTCCAAAAGAAGATCACAACGGTTTACAAAAGCAATATTCATATTCTAGGTCACTATTCATAATCTTGGTCTACATAATATCTAATGCATGCTCTAGGTCAACACAACATTAGGTACAAGTTAATTAGAGACTAGGACAGTAGTTTGTTATACATAAGTTCCATTTAAATAACCTTCAAATATCAGTCAGTAAGTTGTCATGATACACTTTACATCGCTTATTACTTTTGCTCATTCTACTGATAATATCTGTAATTCTTTTATCAATATCTGCATATTGAAAATTTATCTGCATATTGATAATTTAAGTGAAATCGTATGCATTTTTGAAGAGCCATTTCTTTAGTTCATGTTTGAAACTCTTTCTTTCTGTTATCAGATATAGGGCCAGATCTTAATATCAATACACGGGCATAGATTTGTTCGTGCAACCCGGCGCGAACAAATCGACGCCCAATTTTATAACATGCGCACTCATGTTATAAAATCCAGGCTTGGCGCGCGCAACGGGGGTGCACACATGTGCACCTTGTACGCGCCGAGTATGAGGGGAGCCCTGATGGCTTTCCCCGTTCCCTCCAAGGCCGCTCCGAAATCGAAGCGGCCTTGGAGGGAACTTTTTTTTGGATCCCCCCACCTTTCCCTCCCTTTCCCTATCTAGCCCACCCCCCGGCCCTACCTAAATCCCCCCCTAACTTATTTGATGAAGTTACGCCTGCCTCTGGCCTCTGGCAGATGTAACTTGCGCGCACCGGCCGGCTGCCCGCGTGTGAACCTCTGGCACGGCTGCTGTGCTGGAGGACTTGGGAACGCCCCCGGCCGCGCCTCCATGCCCCGGCCATGCCCCCGGACCACCCCTAGCCATACCCCCAATCCGCCCATTTTTGAAAGCCCCGGGACATACACGCGTCCCGGGGCTTGCGCACGCCACCGAGCCTATGCAAAATCGGCTCGGCGCGTGCAGGGGCAGATTTTCGCGGGTTACGCACTTATGTTATGTGCGTAGCCTTTGAAAATCTGCCCCATAATGTCTCTGATAGTGAATTCCACAACTTGGGACCTGCTATGGAAAACATTTGTTCTCTTATTTGTGTTAGATGTATACTCCGCGTTGTAGGCACAGTTAATAGTCCTTTGTTTTGCAATCTTAATGTTCACAGTGGTATTTTGATTGAAGTGTCATTCCTATTAAGTAGAGGTTTGTGTCATTGATGATATTAAAAATGATTGTTAATATTTTATAATGAAATATTGATTGTAGTGGCAGCCAGTGCCGTGCCATCAGCGAGGGGGTGATGTGTTCAAATTTCATTCCCTCTAATAAAAGTCTTGCTGAGGCATTTTGTAATAACTGTTGAGGTTTTTATAGTCCTTAAGGTAGGCCTAGTAAAAGGGAGTTACAGTAATCTATGTCTGTTTGTAAAACAGTGCAGAAGTCTTGTAAGGGTAGTAAAGTGTTACGATTATGTGAATCCTTGATGGTTAACAGTCTTACCTTAGGCCAAGAAGAATGATACAGCACAGTAGGCAACGATGGTGTCCACCCCAGGCATCTATAGTAAGCAGGGAAAGTCCGAGTCCAGTCCAGGTCAAGGCAAGAGTAATCCGTCCCGTCTGGGTCGAGGCAGGTAGCAAGGCAAGAGTAATCCAAATCCGGTCTGGGTCGAGGCAGGGAGTGGGGCAAAGTAATCCAAATCCGGTCCGGGTCGAGGCAGGTAGCAAGGCAACAAAAAGGAAGGCAAACCAGGTCAGGCAGGAAAGCAACAGACTCCGAGCACAGCACCAGCACAAGATAGCCTCTAGCTGAGGCAAAGCTGTGCTGGAGTCGAGGCTTTAAATACTGACAGTACTCCCGCACAATTTGCAGGAGTTCCGGGAGTGACGCGCTTAAAGGGGGTGGGGCCTCAGCCCGAAGCATGTAGCGCTTAGCGTGATGCCACTGCCTGCCGGTGGCGCAGCGCGATGGATGCGCCGACAGCCCGGGACCTTGCCGACCGTGAACGGTAACAGTGCCTCTCCCACTAGGCACTCTCCTCCGGCTCCCCAGACCGGATTTATGAGGAAATCGTTGGCGAAATTGTTGGAGTAAACGAGATGTCTAGATATTCTCATGTGGCTCCCAAGAATTCTCCTCGGGACCAAAATTTTTCCACAATATTAAATATTGTACTTGTTCTCTGATTCTCCTGGAGTCCAATATTTCTTTAATCTCATATTGCATGTCGTCTTGTATAAGGGGGTGGAATTATTTTCTTGGTTCTCCTGGAGGACCAGGACAATATTGCCGGTTTGAGTAAAGAGATGTGAAACACATTGGGGCGGATTTTAAAAGCCCTGCGCACGTAAATCCTTCCGGATTTACGCGCGCAGGGCACTTGCGCGCTGGCGCACCTATTTTGCATAGGCCGCCAGCGCGCGTAAAGCCCCGGGGCTTTCTAAAAGGGGCGGGGAGGGGGGCGGGGAGGGGGCGTGCCATGACATTTCGGGGGCGGGCCAGGGGGTGTGGCGCCGGCCCGGGGGTGTGGTCGAGGCCTCCGGACCAGCCCCCGGGTCTGGTGACGGCGCGCCAGCAGCCTGCTGGCGCGTGCAGATTTACGTCTGCTTTAAGCAGGCGTAAATCTGCCAACAAAGGTAAGGGGGGGTTTAGATAGGGCCGGGGGGGGTGGGTTAGGTAGGGGAAGGTGGGGGGAGGGCGAAGGAAAGTTCCCTCCGAGGCCGCTCCAAAATCGGAGCGGCCTCGGAGGGAACAGGCAGCGCGCGCTGGGCTCGGCGCGCGCAGGTTGCACAAATAGAAACATAGAAACATAGAAACATAGAAATGACGGCAGAAGAAGACCAAACGGCTCATCCAGTCTGCCCAGCAAGCTTCACACATTTTTTTCTCATACTTATGTTTCTCTTAGCTCTTTGGTTCTATTTCCCTTCCACCCCCACCATTAATGTAGAGAGCAGTGATGGAGCTGCATCCAAGTGAAATATCAAGCTTGATTATAGAAACATAGAAACATAGAAATGACGGCAGAAGAAGACCAAACGGCCCATCCAGTCTGCCCAGCAAGCCTCACACATTTTTTCTCTCATACTTATCTGTTTCTCTTAGCTCTTGGTTCTATTTCCCTTCCACCCCCACCATTAATGTAGAGAGCAGTGATGGAGCTGCATCCAAGTGAAATGTCTAGCTTGATTAGTTAGGGGTAGTAGGGGTAGTAACCGCCGCAATAAGCAAGCTACACCCATGCTTATTTGTTTTACCCAGACTATGTTATACAGCCCTTATTGGTTGTTTTTCTTTTCCCCTGCCATTGAAGCAGAGAGCTATGCTGGAAATGCGTGATGTAAGTCTTTCTCCCATGCCGTTGAAGCAGAGAGCCATGCTGGATATGCATCGAAAGTGAAGTATCAGGCACATTTGGTTTGGGGTAGTAACCGCCGTAACAAGCCAGCTACTCCCCGCTTTGTGAGTGTGAACCCTTTTTTCTTCTCCCCTGCCATTGAAGTAGAGAGCTCTGCTGGATGTGTGAAGTATCAGTTTTTCTTCAGCCCTGCCGTTGAAGCAGAGAACTATGCTGGATATGCATTGAAAGTGAAGTATCAGGCTTATTTGGTTTGAGGTAGTAACCGCCGTAACAAGCCAGCTACTCCCCTCTTTGTGAGTGCAAATCCTTTTTTCCATATTTCCTCTTGCTGTTGAAGCTTAGAGTGATGTTGGAGTCACAGTAACCATGTATATGTTTATTGAATAAGGGTATTGTTTCCAGGCAGTAGCCATAATTCTGGCGAGTCCCCCACTCTTCATTGGCGGCCTCTTGAATTTATGGATCCACAGTGTTTATCCCACGCCCCTTTGAAGTCCTTCACAGTTCTGGTCTTCACCACTTCCTCTGGAAGGGCATTCCAGGCATCCACCCCCCTCTCCGTGAAGAAATACTTCCTGACGTTGGTTCTGAATCTTCCTCCCTGGAGCTTCAAATCGTGACCCCTGGTTCTGCTGATTTTTTTCCTACGGAAAAGGTTTGTCGTTGTCTTTGGATCATTAAAGCCTTTCAAGTTTCTGAAAGTCTGTATCATAACACCTCTGCTCCTCCTTTCCTCCAGGGTGTACATATTTAGATTCTTCAATCTCTCCTCGTAGAATCTAAATATGTACACCCTGGAGGAAAGGAGGAGCAGAGGTGATATGTTACAGACTTTCAGATACTTGAAAGGCTTTAATGATCCAAAGACAACGACAAACCTTTTCCGTAGGAAAAAATATAGATTAGTTAGGGGTAGTAGGGGAAGTAACCGCCGCAATAAGCAAGCTACACCCATGCTTATTTGTTTTACCCAGACTATGTTATTCAGCCCTTATTGGTTGTTTTTCTTCTCCCCTGCTGTTGAAGCAGGGAGCTATGCTGGATATGCATGTAGTATCAGTTTTTCTTCTCCCCTGCTGTTGAAGCAGAGAGCTATGCTGGATATGCATTGAAAGTGAAGTATCAGGCTTATTTGGTTTGGGGTAGTAACCGCCGTAACAAGCCAGCTACTCCCCGCTTTGTGAGTGCGAATCCTTTTTTATTCTCCCCTGCCGTTGAAGCAGAGAGCTATGCTGGATATGCGTGAAGTATCAGTTTTTCTTCTCCCTTGCCGTTGAAGAAGGGAGCTATGCTGGATATGCGTGAAGTATCAGTTTTTCTTCTCCCCTGCCGTTGAAGCAGAGAGCTATGCTGGATATGCGTGAAGTATCAGTTTTTCTTCTCCCCTGCCGTTGAAGCAGAGAGCTATGCTGGATATGCGTGAAGTATCAGTTTTTCTTCTCCCCTGCTGTTGAAGCAGGGAGCTATGCTGGATATGCGTGAAGTATCAGTTTTTCTTCTCCCCTGCCGTTAAAGCAGAGAGCTATGCTGGATATGCGTGAAGTATCAGTTTTTCTTCTCCCCTGCTGTTGAAGCAGGGAGCTATGCTGGATATGCGTGAAGTATCAGTTTTTCTTCTCCCCTGCCGTTGAAGCAGAGAGCTATGCTGGATATGCGCGCGCCGACCCTGGATTTTATAAGATACGCGCGGCTACGCGCGTATCTTATAAAATCCAGCGTACTTTTGTTCGTGCCTGGTACGCGAACAAAAGTACGCGATCGCGCAATTTTTAAAAATCTACCCCTAAGTGAATATGAAGAGTGGGTGGTCTAAATCTTTTACTGGTTTGAGATTTTTTTTTAATTTATTTATTAGGTTTTTATATACCGACATAAATTATATGAGTAATAGCAACAAATGTAACTAAAACTGAGAAGTTTGAGATCATAAATGTACTTTTTATTTTATGTTAGATGTATTTCCATTGGAATGGTAATAGATTTCAAATTATTTCATTACATACCAGTCATTTTTACCAATTATATAATTATAGGTTACACTAAAGTTAAAATTGAAATTCATTTATTTTAATGTAATTAACAAAAATCATTTGCTTTTTATTCACTTTGTAGTTTCATCTAGGTAGATTAATTTCAGTTTCCAAATTGTATTAGCCTTTATTTGGTCTGTCTTACAAGACATACATAGCTAATGATACAAAGTTATATATTGGTTGTTGGGATAAAAAAACATTGCCCAAAATTATTTATCCTTTAATTTAGAATAGATTATTTTCAAACATCATCTAGACATTTGCCGTCCATACCAGCTTTTGTAATTCAGAAACACATTATTATGGAAATTAGAATTACTTTTCAGATATTATTGCATTATACAAACAATTCAATAATGGCAATATTGGAATGATCATCCAGGTCATCATATTATATAATCTATATCCCATCTTTATTTTTGGCAAATTAGCTACTGTGTAATATGCATTCTACTGCATCCATACATGAGTTCTTTCGGAGAGAAATGTTTCTATATGCAAAAAAAAATAAAAATAAAAATAAAAACATAAATTTGTGATACAAGCATTAGAAGCTGAAGAAAACAAGGATTCACTCTTTCAGGGAATGAGTAATGACAGTTTGCCCTATAAAACCTTTAAAAATAAATCTGTATTAAAATGCTACATTTGAAATAGAATTTCATGAGCAAGTCCATTCCTTACTGAAGGCCTGATTTTCTAAGCTTTTTTTGATATAGACATAGGGGCCGATTTTAAATCCTACGCGTATTGGGTACATTTGTGCGAGCTACCCGGTGTGCACAAATGTACATCCGATTTTATAACATGTGCGTGCTGCCACGCGCATGTTATAAATTCCAGGGTTGGAGTGGCCTTGGAGGAAACTTTTTTTTAGCTCCCCCCACGTTTCCTTCCCTTCCCCTATCTAACCCCATCCCCCAGCCCTACCTAAATACCCCCCCCACCTAACCTTATTTCGCCAAGTTACGCCTGCCTCTGGCAGGCGTAACTTGGGCGCACCAGCCAGCTGTCAGCGCGCGAATCTCTGGCACGGCCGCTGTGCCGGAGGACTCGGGACCACTCCCGGACTGCCCCCAGACTGCCGCTCTGCCTCGGCCCCACTCCCGGCCCGCCCCTTTTTGAAAGCCCCGGGACATACGCACTTCCCGGGGCTTGCGTGCGCCACCAAACCTATGCAAAATAGGCTCGGCGCGCGCAGGGATAAGTTTTCAGGGGTTACACGCGTAACCCTTTGAAAATCTACCCCATAGAATGGGTAAAAATACATTAGCAAATTAGGCTTTGAGAATCATAATATGTACGATTTGTATATAAAACTGTATATATACTAGAATCTATTGGATAGCTACTTAGTCTTATTTACTCTGTGGGATTATGGCTTTTTCCAGACATGCTTGAATATCACCACAGTTGGTAGATCAAGAAATATAGAGGGCTGTGATAAAAATTAACTTGTTTTTCTAATACATTATTACATTTAATCACTTTTTTCTATTGTAAAACACTCTTTCCTGTCAACTTAATTAATGATCTATACCAGATTTTGATTTCTACTTTTTTTTAAGTATTTCAGTGTGGAATTACATAATAGAACCTCTGCGTTATATAGTGCATTGATTATACGTGGAAATATAAATATTTGAAAGGTACTTTTAAAATCTGAAATATTGGTAGGGTATACATTTTGGGCCGGATTTTAAGACATACGCGCGGGCATAGATTTGTGCACACAACCCGGCATGCACAAATCTACGCCTGATTTTATAACATGCGTGCGCAGCTGTGTGCATGTTTTAAAATCCGGGATCGGCACGCGCAAGGGGGTATACACTTGTGCACCTTGCGTGCGCTGAGCCCTAGGGGAGCCCCGATAGCTTTCCTCATTCCCTCCGAAATTGGAGCGGCCTCGGAGGGAACTTTCCTTCCGCCTCCCCTCACCTTCGTCTCCCTTCCCTACCTAACCCGCCCCCCAGCCCTATCTAAAGCCCCCCTTATCTTTGTTAAATAAGTTGTGCCTGCCTCCGAAGGCCTCGGTCCTGCCCCTAATAATTCCTAAAATTCTGTTTGCTTTTTTGACTGCTGAAGCACACTGAGCTGACAATTTTAAAGTATTATCCACTATGATGCCTAGATCTTTTTCCTGGGTGGTAGCTCCTAATATGGAACCTAACATCGTGTAACTACAGCAAAGGTTATTTCCTGGCGTGTAGCCAGATGGACTCAGAACGAATGGGTATAGTATCTGCGTGCTAGCAGTTGGAGACGGATCTGACGTCAGCACGGGTGTATATATACTCCCACAGGAAGCGTAGCAACTTAGTAATTTCCGTCTCCAAAGCAGTTTGGAGAGCCTGCACGCTCCTGAGCGTGTTTTCCAAATCTACTTTCTATTTTCTACTTTCTACTTTCTTTCAACTAAAACTTCTACAACATCGAGCCCCGCAGTCCTGCGGTGATACCCTAAGGTCCCTCCCCCAGTAGAGTTTCCTGGGGTGATTTCTGTGATCCCCCGGAGGTTTAAGTCCTCGGTCCTGTGGCCGAATCGCGGCAGGGACATAGTCCAGGCGAGGTTCGGGTGAGGCATACGAGGCGCCTCGGTCCCGGCGTGGACGAGGCAGCGGGTGCATATCCTCAAACGCGGCGGTGAAGGTACTTGCCCTCTCCCCCCGCAGCCAGAGACCGCCCAGGTTCCAGCCGGGAAGCGCTGAGGATCAGGTAAGGCGTACATCTCTTATTTCTGGTCTCCGAGGAACAGAGGATCGGCGGCGTGGCACGCTGTGGAGGACGCCATTTTGTGGGCCTTGTTCAGGTATTGAGCGCCCGTAATAGGCGCAGCTCTATTCCTCCCTGTGCGTATATTGCCTTATTACTGAGAACATATTGCATACCACTGAGCGTGAATTGCTAACCGCCTGTTGCTGAGAGCATATTGAATGCCATTGAGCGTGTATTGCTAACCGCATATTGCTGAGAGCATATTGAATGCCATTGAGCGTGTATTGCTAACCGCTTATTGCTGAGAGCCTATTTATTTATTTTATTTATTTATTTAACATTTTTCTATACCAAACTTCATGACAGGCATCATATCAGGCCGGTTTACATCAAACTTAGGGGTTAACTTAGCAAAAAACCATATAACAAGAAGGCCGAAGCGCAGATACAAATAACAGGGAAAAGAACTTGGAGGCTAGAGTAGCCAGGAAATAAAGGACAGAAAAAACTGGAGAATGAACATGGATGAATATTCAGTTACTGGTTTGTACATTTAGTCTATTGAGCTAAATGGAAGCACTGTTGCAATGTTATGCTTGAGGGAAGGCTTGGACAAAAAGCCAAGTCTTGAGTTTTTTCTGGAAGGTAATCAGGCAGTGTTCCAGTCTTAGATCAGTCTGCAGGTTGTTCCAGATGAAGGGGCCAGCTGTGGAAAGTGCCCGTTCTCTCGTGGAGGTTAGACGAGTGGATTTAGTTGGGGGAACTTGAAGGGTTGCTTTGTGTGCCGATCTGATGGGTCTATTGAATGCCATTGAGCGTGTATTACTAACTAGAGATGTGCTTCGTTGTTCGCCCGAAGTAGGAAATTGCCCGAAATTTCCTACTTCGGTATTTTTTCGGAGGCCCGAAACCCGAAAAGAATTTTCCCCGACTTTCGGGGAAATTTTGTTTTTCGGGTTTGCCTGGGGGAGGGGCACACATTTTTTTTTTTTAATTAAAACCCACCCCAAACCACCCCAAACATTTACCTTAACTATAATTCACCCCCCCCCCCATCCCGATCCCTCCCCAAGACTTACAAAGTAGATCCCTGGTGGTCCAGCGGGATCCCGGGATCCATTTGCCCTCCTCCGTGCCCATGTTTCTGCAGCCGTGCTCTTTAAAATGGTGACGCGCAGCCTCTGAACTACCATGTCACAGGGGCTACCGGCGCCATTGGTCAGCCCCTGTCACATGGCCATCGGCGCCATCTTGTGCTCCTGTCATGTGACTGGAGCTGACCAATGGCGCCGAAAGCCTCTGTGACATAGTATTGGCAAAGGCTATCGGCGCCATTTTGATTACTGGCAGCCGACAATGAAATGGCTCTCGGACCCCCGCTGGACACCCAGAGATTATTGTCAAGCCTTGGGGGGGTCAGGAGCCCCCCTTCTGACCCCCCCAAGGCTTGCCAATAATCTCTGGGGGTCCAGCGGGGGTCCGGGAGCCATTTCATTGTCGGCTGCCAGTAATCAAAATGGCGCCGATAGCCTTTGCCCATACTATGTCACAGAGGCTTTCGGCGCCATTGGTCAGCTCCAGTCACATGACAGGAGCACAAGATGGCGCCGATGGCCATGTGACAGGGGCTGACCAATGGCGCCGGTAGCCCCTGTGACATGGTAGTTCAGAGGCTGCGCGTCACCATTTTAAAGAGCACGGCTGCAGAAACATGGGTACGGAGGAGGGCAAATGGATCCCGGGACCCCGCTGGACCACCAGGGATCTACTTTGTAAGTCTTGGGGAGGGATCGGGATGGGGGGGGTGGTAGTGTATGATAGATATGTAAAAAAAGGATTTTAAATGCTTGGGGTGGGTTTTTTTTAAGCTTCCTTTGCCGTTTCGCTTTTTGGCCCGGTTTCGGGTTTCCTCGTTTCGTTTTTTCGAAAAACGAGACGAGGAAACCCGAAATTTACCACGAAGTATCCGAGTCAAAAAACGACCCGGCAGGAAAAAACGAAGCACATCTCTATACCGCTTATTGCTGAGAGCCTGTTGAAAGCCATTGAGCGTGTATTGCTACCGCATATTGCTGAGAGCCTATTGAATGCCATTGAGCGTGTATTGCTAACCGCATATTGCTGAGAGCCTATTGCTTATCATTGTGCGTATATTGTGAGCCGCATTGGGCTAGGCGCCTGTGGGCAATATTGGCCGCATATTGTTCTTATTGTTGAGCGCCTGTTGTATTAAGCATATATTGCTGCCGCATATTATTAAGCGCCTGTTGTGTTAAGCGCCTATTGCTGCCGCATATTCTCATTGTGCGCCTATTTTATTCAGCGTATATTGCTGCCGCATATTATTAAGCGCCTGTTGTATTAAGCGCCTATTGCTGCCGCATATTCTCATTGTGCGCCTATTGTATTCAGCGTATATTGCTGCCGCATATTATTGAGCGCCTGTTGTACTACGCGCATATTGCTGCCGCATATTATTATTGGGCGCCTGTTCTCTTAAGCATATATTGTGCCCGCTTTTCATTCAGCACATACTTTTCAATGGAACAGAACTCAGAGTCTTCAGCAGGGGTGCCGCCTGCCTCCGGCATTACAGCCCTCGGCCTCTGCTCTGCATGCCAGCTTCGAGTCACGCACAGTGAAGAGCCAGACTCCCTATGTGCCCAATGTGAGGAGGCCGTGAGACCCTCGGGCCAGGACCAGTCTCAGCCACGATTTGCTGACAGTTCCCCAGGGGCTACCTCGGATTTAGAGGGCAGTCTCGACCAATCGGGAATCCCGGGGGATCTTGTACCCCGGCGATTAGAGGCTGCTTCAATTTCCTGGGTGGATCTCTTTAAGGGGATTCATGCCTTTGTACAGATGCAAACGGCTTCCCGTCCAGGCCCTGCTGTTCCCACTGTTCCTGCTGTTCCTGTTGTTCCTGCGGTTTCTGCGGTTCTTGCGGTGGCTGCGACTGCGGCGGCTGCTGTGGCGGCTGCTGCGGTGGCGGCTCCTGCGGATCCTGTTCCTGGACCCTCACGCCCTTATCGTGAGCGGGACCTCCCGCTGCTGGACAGCCCAGATCAGTCAGACCAGGAGTTTTCACTGGACGAGTCCGAACTCCCGGACGAGGGGGAACTTCCCCCAGGGATTGAGCCATATAGAACCATGAGGCGGTTCTTCCCTAAGGAGGATCTCTCCGACCTGGTGTCTCAGTGTCTAGCGGAGTTGGATATTACAGGTCCTAGCGCTACGGTACCCTCTGCGCAGAACCCCCTGCTGGAAGGTCTTCATCCTACAGCCCGCCATTTTCCATTCTTGCAAGCAGCACAACAACTGATAGATTTAGAATGGGCGGCACCAGCGGCTTCCTTCAAAGGGGGCCGGGCCCTGACGGGCATGTACCCATTGGCACCGGCTATCCAGGACCTGCTGGCGTGCCCTCAGGTGGACGCCTTGATTAGCGCCGTGGTCAAGCGCACTACCATTCCAGTTGAAGGGGGGACGGCCCTCAAGGAACCTCATGACCGGCGACTGGATGCCATTCTGAAACAGACCTTTGAGGTGGCAGCTCTCTCTTTGCGGATTGCAACCTGCTGCACAGTGGTGACGCGTGCCTGTTTGTCACAGGTCAGGAATCGCTCCAGCAGCTGACATGGAGTCCGCTCTCTCGTTCCTCACGGATGCTGCATCAGATCTAGTCCGGACAACAGCCAAGGGGATCTCATCCTCCGTAGCCACCAGGAGGCAGCTCTGGATCGGGAAATGGTCAGCTGATGCGCCTTCAAAGACACGCCTCACCAGATTGCCCTTTAAGGGCTCTTTCCTATTTGGCAGCGACCTTGATAAACTGGCCAGTACATGGGGCGCCTCTCCAGTGCCTAGACTTCCGGAAGGTCGGTTTCGAAGGAGCCAGCGCGCCTTTCCAAGGCTCTCCAGGGGCAGGAGTTCACAGCGCTTCATTCCTTACAGGAGTCGCTACCAGGCACCACGGCCTCAGGCCAGGAATCAGTCATTTCGGACCAAGCAGCGCAAGAGGGGAGCAGGCCCGGGCTCAGGTCCCGGCCGCGCCTCACAATGAAATTCCGCCGATTCATCTGGGGGACGAAGCCATAGGGGGCAGGTTAACCCTCTTCTAACCCAGATGGGTCGAGATTACGTCGGACCAGTGGGTCCTCGCCATCATCCGAGAGGGGTATTATCTGGACTTTCATCATTTCCCTCTGGACAAGTTTGTGGAATCTTCATGTCCCATACACAAAAAGGCGGCATTGGAAGCTACCTTGGCGAGGCTCCTGTCCTTGAAAGCCATCATCCCAGTACCTGCCTGGGAAGTGAATTCTGGACACTATTCTATTTATTTCATGGTACCCAAGAAAGGGGGCACCTTTCGGCCTGTACTGGACCTCAAGTCAGTCAATCGATACTTGCGGGTCCCGAGGTTTCGCATGGAAACTCTGCGCTCCGTCAGGACCGCAGTACAGCCAGGAGAATTCCTCACGGCATTGGACTTGTCAGAAGCCTACCTGCATATCCCGATCCATCCGGATCATCAGCGCTACCTACGCTTCAAGGTTCTGGGTCACCACTTCCAATTCCGGGCTCTGCCCTTCGGATTGGCCACGTCACTGCGGACCCTCACCAAGGTGGTTGTCGTGGTAGCAGCGGCTCTCAGACGGGAAGGAATTCTGGTCCATCCCTACCTAGACGACTGGCTGATCAGGGCGAAATCACGAGAGGAGAGCCATCGGACAACCGACAGAGTGATCGCCCTTCTGGAAAGCTTGGGCTGGGTAATCAACCTCAGCAAGAGTTGCCTACAGCCTTCCCAGTCACTGGAATACCTGGGAGTACAGTTCGACACGCAGGCAGACACAGTCAGTCTCACTACCAAGAGAAGGTTGAAACTTCAGACGCGTATCCAGTACTTGATGGGAGCCAGTCGGCCCATAGCTTGGGATTATCTGCAGGTTCTTGGTCTCATGGCATCCACCCTAGAAGTGGTACCTTGGGCAAGGGCCCATATGAAACCTCTACAACACTCCCTGCTCTCTTGCTGGAGCCCTCGTCTATGGAACTATTCCACTCACCTACCTCTGCCTGCCAGAGTCCGGACACAGTTACGGTGGTGGCTGCAGTCCGACCACATGAGCAAGGGGTCGAGGATGTCCTCCCCCACGTGGACTCTGCTCACCACAGATGCCAGCCTGAGCGGCTGGGGAGCACACTGCGAAGGACTCACCGCACAAGGGCGGTGGAACAGAGAAGAGTCAGCGTGGAACATCAACCGTCTAGAGGCTCGGGCAGTCTGATTGGCATGCCTTCGATTTGCTCACAGACTGAAGAACAGAGCAGTCAGAGTGATGTCCGACAATGCCACCACGGTGGCATACATCAACCATCAGGGCGGAACCAGAAGCCGACAAGTATCTCTGGAGATCGCCCCACTGATGACTTGGGCAGAGGAAAATCTTCAGGACATCTCCGCCTTCCACATTGCCGGGAAGGACAACACCACGGCAGACTTCCTCAGCAGAGAAAGTCTAAATCCGGGAGAGTGGCAGCTGTCACCCACAGCCTTCCAGATGATTGTAGATCACTGGGGGATTCCGGACATGGATTTACTGGCGGACAAGTCCAATGCTCAAGTACCCAGATACTTCAGCCTCAAGCGCGACCCGTTCTCACTAGAGATGTGTATCGTTTTTCGCCCGAAGTAGGAAATTCAACGAAATTTCCTACTTCATTGGCATTTCGTTGTCCCCGAAACCCGAAATGAATTTTCCCCGACTTTCGGGGAAAATTCGGTTTTCGGGTTTGCCTGGGGAGAAGGGCACAAATTTTTTTTTTTAAATAAAAAAAACACCCCAAACCACCCCAAACATTTAAATTAGCTAATACCCCCCCCCCCCCCGATCCCGATCCCGATCCCTATCCCTCCCTAACACTTACGAAGATCCCTGGTGGTCCAGCGGGGTCCCGGCCTCCATTTTCCCTCCGTGCCCTCCATGCCAGTGCAAGCCGCGCGCCTCAAAATGGTGCTGAATAGTGAATAGCCCGAACTACCATGTCACAGGGGCTTTCGGCGCTATTGGCCAGCCCCTGTCAGGAGCCCCCTCCTGACCCCCCCAATGCTTGCCAATAATCCCTGGGGATCCAGCAGGGGTCCGGGAGCGATTTCGTTTTCGGCTGCCAGTAACCAAAATGGCGCCGATAGCCTTTGCCCATACTATGTCACAGAGGCTTTCGGCGCCATTGGTCAGCTCCTGTCACATGATAGGAGCACAAGATGGCGCCGATGGCCATGTGACAGGGGCTGACCAATAGCGCCGAAAGCCCCTGTGACATGGTAGTTCGGGCTATTCGGAGGCGCGCGGCTTGCACTGGCACGGAGGGCACGGAGGGCAAATAGAAGCCGGGACCCCGCTGGACCACCAGGGATCTTCGTAAGTCTTGGGGAGGGATCGGGATGGGGGGGGGGTTGTATATGTATGCTTTAAAACGTTTTTAAGTGCTTGGGGTGGGTTTTTTTTAGCTTCGATTACTGATTCGTTTTTCGGCCCCGTTTTCGGGTTTCCTCGTTTCGTTTTTCGGAAAAACGAAACGAGAAAACCCGAAATGTACCACGAAGTACTCGAACCGAAAAACGACCCGGTAGAAAAAAACGAAGCACATCTCTAGTTCTCACACGGAATCGATGCCCTGGTTCAGCCATGGCCTCCAGGGACTCTGCTATACGCTTTTCCTCCGTGGCCTCTGCTGGGCGCCATCATCCACAAGATTCAGAAACACCGGGGGCTAGTTCTTCTAGTGGCACCAGACTGGCCAAGAAGACCCTGGTACGCAGACATGAAAAGACTACTGGCAGGGGAGCCCCTTCCCCAGCCTCCTCTCCGGGACCTTCTACGTCAAGGTCCCATCCTCCACGAGGATCCAGCTCAATTCCCTCTTACGGTCTGGTCATTGAGAGGGCTAGACTGAAGAAAAGAGGTTACTCAGAGCCCGTGATAGATGCACTCCTCCGAGCTCGCAAGTTTTCCACATCCCTCACCTATGTAAGGATCTGGAGAGTATTTGAAGCATGGTGCGATGCTCATGGCACCAATCCACATGTGACCACAATTCCTATTGTTCTGGATTTCCTGCAGGATGGGCTTCAGAAGGGTCTCTCCCTCAGTTCCATCAAAGTGCAGGTGGCTGCACTGTCTTGCTATGGTCCCAGGAGGGATGGCAAGACCATTGCCACGCATCCAGATGTGTCTCGCTTCCTGAAAGGAGTTAAGCACATTCGTCCGCCACTGAAGTGGCCAGTGCCTTTGTGGAACCTCAACCTTGTTTTGGATTTCCTCGCGGGATCCACCTTCTGACCCCTTCGGGGCCTGTCTCTCCGTTCTTTAACCTTGAAGATGGTGTTCTTATTGGCGGTCTGTTCAGCACGCCGCGTCTCAGAGCTACAAGCACTGTCCTGCCATGATCCCTTTCTGAGAATCACTCCAGAGGCTATCCATCTTCGCACGGTTTCCTCCTTTTTACCTAAAGTGGTCTCACACTTTCACCTTAATCAAACTATATCCTTGCCTACCACGGCGGGTTTGAAGAAATCAGAAGAAGGGCGTTTGCTTCGCCATCTCGACATAGGCAGATTGCTGCCCAGATATCTGGACATGACAGAGGACATACGAAAGACAGACCATCTGTTCGTCCTGCACAGCGGGAAACGACAAGGGGAAGCAGCCTCTCGGCCCACCATCACCCGCTGGATTAAAGAAGTTATCAGAGCAGCTTACGTGGAGGCTGGGAAGTCTCCACCTCTACAAGTCAAGGCTCATTCTACCAGAGCACAAGCGGCATCTTGGGCAGAATCCAGGATGCTGTCACCTGCAGAAATCTGTAAAGCGGCGACGTGGTCCTCCCTCCATACCTTCTCCAGGTTCTACCGTCTGGATGTCCAGGCCAGGGAGGACTCAGCATTTGCAAGGGTGGTACTACATGGTCCTCAGGCAGCCTCCCGCCCAGGCTGGGAGTAAAGCTTTTGTACATCCCATTCGTTCTGAGTCCATCTGGCTACACGCCAGTAAATGTTGAGATTACTTACCTGATAATCTCCTTTTCCTTAGTGTAGACAGATGGACTCAGCATCCCTCCCAGCTGCCTGTGTACATGGGTTTCACCGGTTCAAGGTAAGCCATGTCATATGTTCCAAAAGAGCGTACACTCTACCAGGTGTCAACGTCTTCCGGTTGGGAATGCTGGCGGTCTCCAGCTACTATCAATCGGTCAGGGGAATCCTGTTTCACTTTTCACTGAGCGTCAGTACACACATCCATAACAGCTTTTGCAAGGAAGATTACTAAGTTGCTACGCTTCCTGTAGGGGTATATATACACCCGTGCTGACGTCAGATCTGTCTCCAAATGCTAGCACGCGGATACTATATGCTCCGATTGGCTGGCAGCCTCGAGGGGGGGACGTGGTTGACTCACCAAGTTAGCTGGCAGCGATTCACTCCTTCCTTGCTGTTTTTCTGATGTTTTTACTGACTTTAGTGACCCAGCTAATAGCAGTGCAGTGAGGGGGGCGGGATCAGGGCATCTTAGGGGTAGTTTCCCTGCTGGAGATGGTTGCATTCCTCAGTACTCCCCACTGGCCCTCCAGCCAGTAATTTGGGGAAATCATGGAGGCCATGCAGTCAGCCATCCAGGCAGTTTCACCCCCCTCGAGAGCAGGGTGGCATTCAGCTGGGAGAGCCCAGCCATACAACTTCCCTGTCTTCCCATACAGTACATAGATGCCATCATGGCGAGCTACAGAGGTTGTACCTCCTTCCTGGCCTGCATGGCCATACTCAGGGCCTCCAAGTTTTTATCAGGGAGCCCAATCACAGTTTGTTGCGAAGAATTCTAGAAGGGGGAAATATCGTTGTCAAGAAGCTTAGGTGGGCAATACACTAGACATATTTGTAGAAGATCTGAATCGAGGAGAGCAATTTCATATTTATCAGGGAGGTTGTGTGGTATTAGTTTCATAGAGAAGTCTTTTTTTTTTTGATGAGTAGGAGGCCACCTCCTCTGCGAGATTTGCGAGGGATAGAGAATATGTCATAAGCATTGTTAGTTAGATGGTTTATCAGGACTTGATCAGTATCTTTGAGCCAAGTTTCTGTTATGGCGAAGAAATCTGGGTTCTTTTCTTGGATCAGGTCTGAGATGATCATGAATTTCTTTGTCAGAGATTGAGCGTTTACCAGGAAGAAAGTAAGGTAGAGTATGTTTTTGGCGAGGTTTAGTAGTGGGATGTTAATTAGGTGACAGTTTCTTCTCAGATGGGTTGAGGTTATAGAAGCCATGATGTATAAGATTGATAAATACTTGAAGAGCTCAGGTGATCTCCTTAGTTGGGAGATGAAGAATGCTAGAATTTTTTTTTTTGTTTTGTTTTTTTTAGTTGGCGGTGAATAGTTGAGGTAGTGTTGATGTTGATTCTGGAAGGGTCATGCAGTAGGGTTTAGTAGCATTGAAAGGTGAAAGGATTTAAAATAGTGTTTGTATATTGATTGATGTCTGGTATCTGAGATAGAGAATGTTGAAATATAAACTGGGTGTTGTCTGATTTGTGGGTGAAAGAGGAGAAGGATCTGGTCATGGATCTCTCCAAGGGTCTCTCAAAGGGGCGCTCTAAGGGGCAGGCCCCTTAGGTCGCGCCCCTTCGGACGCACGACACCCGGCACGCGACGCCGTGAGTGAGTTTACAAATTTAAAGATCGTATTGCTGCTCCGATTGGCTGGCAGCCTCGAGGGGGGGACGTGGTTGACTCACCAAGTTAGCTGGCAGCGATTCACTCCTTCCTTGCTGTTTTTCTGATGTTTTTACTGTGCTGCACGAGCTAAATCACCGAGTAGGCTCGGGACCAGGCTAGGTCACTCAGGCTCTTGCAGAGGAGATGAGGTGGAGAGCTGGAACTGGAGCTCGATGCAGCAGGAAGGAAATATTGGCTGCAGTATGGGCCTGGTCCATCAGGTGGGTGTGCAGTAAAGCCCACCTCCACCCTGATACTTGTTCAGTAATAGAGCTGCTGCCTGCCCCTGCCTCAGCCAGGTCCCACCAGTGTGCTGTCAGGGAGATGTAAGAGTGTGCAGCATTCTTGGCGGTCCAGATATCGCAGGTCATCCACTTCCAAAATAAAAGCTCTCAGTATTCGCTAAGTAGTTGAGTTAGCAAGGATTCGTCCAAGGTACTCTGTCTCCTCAGACTTACCAGGGGTACCCGCTTCTCAGGGACCTCGCTCTCTTTTCTTTATTTCAGATAGTATATAGGAACCGGTACTCCCTCCTCGAGGGCCCATGTTCCTGAACACTGAAGATTCTCTACTGCCTGGAAGCTATTGCAGATACAGACATTTGTGAGTTACCATTGCTGTCTCAGAGCTTTCCCTGGAACCAGGTACTCGCTCCTTGAGGGCCTAACCCTTTCTAGCTACTGAGCTTCTTAAAGACCTTATGTAATTTTTGTCATCCAGTTCTGGCTATGAACACAGCATACCCTGTCTACTCACTATCTATAGTTTCTCTACAGCTCAGCATCCCTGGGATCGCTGTTCCAGTACCTGAGTGACTTCAGCCCTGCTGGACATATCATCTTACTACTGTCAGCTCTTGTCTAATAAAATAATTATCTGTGTCTGTCTCTATACCCTAGCCTAGCCTAGCCGGTGGTCCCTCTCAGGATATCCTCCTGGGGGCAATGTCATCTGCCATCGGCCCAAGGATCCACCTATCTACATTCCTCTACAGCCACGTGCCCTCTCCAAGCACTCCACTGGTAACAGATTGCTACTCCTTCTCCATCAGGAGTCTTCTGCAACAGTTCATAAAAGATTGCTATCTCCGCAGTCTATACCTTAACAGATTGTTAACTACTCCCTCTACAGGAACTGAGCATATCAGATTGCTAACTCCTCCCTCTACAGGAGCCGTTCTTATCAGATTGCTAACTCCTCCTTCCACAGGAGCAGATTCAGAACAGATTGCTAACTCCTCCCTTCTTGAGGAGTAAAGTGTAACAGATTGCTAACTCCTTCCTCTATAGGAGCCGAACCTGAACAGATTGCTAACTCCTGCAATCCGTTCCTAACAGCTGGTCATCAAGGGCAATCATTTCCCCAATGTTCCTAGTTACAACTTTTGAGGCTGCCTACCTCCTACCCTGGGATAGCATTACCACACTCCACCCCATTTCTCCATGGTGGGTTGTCTCTTCTGCCACATGCCAGGGGGTTGCTTGCCTGCCACCTGACTGCTAGAAGGGGATGAGGGCATGGGCTGACTCTGCTCCTTTTCAACCACTTTACACTGCTTGGAAGGGGTCCCCTGATGGTACTGCCACCATCCCCAGATGGCAGTACTGTTTTTGGGTGTTGCCTCTTCATATGATGCGTCATGTCAAAATTAGATAGATGTCCCATTTGCTTGCCTTTGCTAATAGCCCTGCCACAGTAATTACACCGAGCAAAAGGTGGGTCCTCCATCACATTAAAGTGGCTCCAGATCGCAGATGTCTTTCGTGATCCTCCCTTCTGTATAGCCTTGGGGGTAGATGCTGGCACTGGAGCTGAAGTAGTGGGTGCACCCTGAGAAGCAATGCCAGGAGCTTCAGTCACCCGCTGTGCCTGTGCTGACTGCTCTTCCTCCTCCTCATCATCATCAGTTTAATCTCTCCCCTGCTGCACTGAAGTGGAGGCTAAGATAGGAGTAACTGATCCTCCTAAAACTTTGTCAGCTATTACTTCTTCCATTTCTGATGAGAATCCCACACAAGATGATTCTTCATCTGAATCAGAAGCAAGCAGTGCCTGCGCTACATTGTCAATGCTAAGTCAAGACTGCTGTCCCACTGCTGCTTTTGGGTGTCGGCATTTTGTCTGGCATGACTCAGCCTCCCCTTCCCTCACCTCCAAAACTACAGGGTCAGAAACAGGTGGTGGCGATGCATCATATTTAGATTTCATTTTTTTCCAGATGGAACTGCCTGCCCCTCCAAAGAGTTTAGATTGCAACAGGTCCCTTTTTAACTTTAATGGGGGACTGGTACTAGTGCCTTTTGAAGTGCCTCCTCTGCCAGCCCCAATCACTCAACCATATCTAGCTTTCCCTGACATTATGGATTTAAAGTTACTGCCTAGTGCCTACTGGCTGCCCACTGGCACAGTGCCTTGATATGCACTAATGTAATGTGTGTGCACACACAGAGCTTGTAACCACAAAAGAGGCACACTGGGGATTTCACTGCACAGACTGTCCCAATAATATACTTGAGTCTGCCAAACTACCTAGTGCCCACTGGCACAGTGCCTTGATATGCACTAATGTAATGTGTGTGCACACACAGAGCTTGTAACTACAAAAGAGTCACACTGGGGATTTGGCTGCATAGACTGTTCCAATAATATACTTGAGTCTGCTAAACTACCCAGTGACCACTGGCACTAATGTCCAGTGCACAGAGAGACTGAGTGAGATCAATTAAACAAATGCAGTTAAAAAATCTGGAATTGTTGGCAGAGCAGGAAGATCGATGAAATATATTTTTCAATGTAAATTCTAGCAAACTAGCTAAAAATTGAATATATCTCTCCCACCCACAACACCCAAATGGTGCTTGCAACCTAGCCCAGAGGGTTAATTAAACAAAATGCCACTGCTAGCAGCTTCTCTCCCTGGCACAGAGAGACCGTCTCAGATCAACTAAAAAAAGTGCTTAAAATAAAACAGGGCTAGCTGGCACTGTAGGCAAATAAAGAACAAATATATTTTTCTCTCTAAGTAACTAGCCTAGCTAGCAATTGGATACAGATTTGAGAACTCAGACTAGCTCTGAGTGCATCCATGTTCCGCAGAGACAGACCACCTCCCAGCCTCCCCAGATCACCCCTGCAAAGAAAGTGCATGGCACGCCACATGCTTAAGTATATATAGTCCTGGGTCATCAGGAAAAGTGTCACCAACCACTGAGTGAGAGTGCTATTGGTTGTATTGCAAAACTTCTTATCGCTGATACGTTGCATTCTGGTCTCCTTGCCAACCTGTCCGACCCACTCTGACAGGGCTGTGAGGTCACTAATGACTTACAGGAAAAGGCTGTTTTTTGCCTATGGATACAACCAAATGGCATTCTCCAATTGCAAATGGCGACTTAGAAAAGTGTGCACCGCCAAACATATGGAACGGATGATTTGTTATATTTGTGGGAAATTGCAATATGTTTTGCGACCCCACGAATACAACGAATAGGGACATATGTGTTGCGGATTGCCAATACGTCGAAAATGAATGCACACCCCTAGTATATAGGGCCTTTTGTGATCACTGATAGACTGGGTCCAGTTACCATCGTCTGCGCCTACCCGCCAGCTTGCAGATACACAATGTATTCCACGTCGCGTTGCTTAAACCAGTGGTTCTGTCTCGTTATCACCCGGTCCCACCAAAAGCTCCAACAGTGATAGCTGATGAAGAGACCATCTATCAGGTACACGAGGTCCTTGCCGTTCGATTCTATCATCGTAGATGGGAATATCTGATCTTGTGGGAGGGCTTTGGGCCCAAAGAAAAAACTTGGGAATCTGCTTCCAGCATTATTATTATTATTATTTATTTCTTTTGTATACCGACATTCGATCGAGATATCACATCGGTTTCCAGATAACAGGTTGAATAGGGCGGGATCTGCCCTATTTTACATTTAACAAGATAACAATTAAACTATTGCAGTAAAAACATTGTAACTTATTCATTCTGAATAAGTCTTTACTGCTCCAGTTTCATCGAGCTCATCCCTCTAATCCACGACCCCCGGGGAGGAGACATAAAGGGGGGGTACTGTTAGGAACTCGGGCCGTGGTCAGCCACTACAGCCCCCCCTCTCACCTTGCGGTGGGTCTGCCCGTCAGCGGCCTGCTCCGCTTTCCAGCCAGCTGCATCGGAGCCCTCTCTCGGTGTCCTCTCCATGAGGAGGACTCCGGTCGCTCATCTTGGCTCTGCTCCTTAGATGCGCACGTGCGTCTCTCTGCCTGATTTAAAGGGGCTGAGGTGGGAAACCTCGGTCCGGCCCCCAGAGACTCATCATCAGCTGGGGACTATTTAAGGAGGTCCCAGCTCACCTCTGCTTTGCCTTGCAAAGAGGTTCACTCCCTGGAGTAACTAGTTGCTGTCCCTGTTACTGTTGTTCTGTTCCAGCTTGTTCCTGGTTACCCTGTTCCAGCTTGTTCCTGCTTGTCCTGTTCAAGCCTACTCGTCTTTCTGGCTCCTCAGTTCGGCTCTTCTTCCTGGCTCCTGACTTTGGCTCGTCTTCCTGGCTCCTGACTTCGGTTCATCCTCTGGTATCCGGCTTCGCTGTCTGTCTTGATTCCTAGCTTGTCTCCGGTCTCTGCTGTCTGCCGCCTGCTCTGACTCCTGGTCTGTTCCATGTCTTGCTGACTGCTGCCTGCCTCGACCCGGACTTCTCCTTTACACTCCTTCTGGGAGATCTCACCTAAGTCCAAGCGGCTCGGGTCCTCATGGGCTCCTCCCAGGGAGACCTCGGGCTTCCAGTGGTGAAGATCCTGCTGGTCTCCTGGCTCCAACCTCCCCTTCGCTTCACAAGTTCTCGACAATTCTTTGGATTCTTGTCTTCAGGTGACTGCACATAAGTCCAAGCGGCTCAGATCCTCAAAGGCTCCTCCCGGGGGATCTCGGGCTTCCAGTGGTGAAAATTTGGTTGGTCTCCTGACTTGATCCGCCTCCTAGCTATGACTTCCGCTGTGGGCCTTCCCACAGTGAGCCTTCATCATCTTTACCCGGCTCAAGGATCCACGAACATAACACAAATTCCCCTTTGGTGGGTAAATTTGTGAGGCTGTCATCTTGGGTACTGATTACATTTGTCTGTGACTGAAGGCCCCAGTCCCCAAGGTTGACCTTCGACTTTTGTCTCACTGTGGGCTCTTATTGCACATTGCCTTCATTAGGAACCAAGGAGTATATTTTCAATAGGACACTTAATTGCAAATTTCCACATATACTTTTAAGCCCACACATAAGCAGGTTTTCAAGCTCAAGATACCTGCCTAAATTAAATTTTAAAATTCCAGATAAATATGTGTGCGCCCATATATGCAATGCAATATGGGGAGTAAAGTGAAGCATGTTAGCAGCATGTTTTAGGAACATCCCTTTTTCAAAACATTAACTTGCTTACGGTTTTCTAAGTCATCTCCTCAAAATGCTGCCCAGAATGCTTCTTTCTTATGTGGCATGGATTGTCCATGTTATGAACGTGCGCACATACCTTCAGAGAGCTAGAAATCCACTTACCCTCACATGACTGATTTAAGTATATGAACTATTTTATTTTTATTGCAGTTTTACACAAAAAGACACAAGTATGACATATAACAACGCCCCCGCCCCACCCTGGACTGCCCCTGCCCCGTCCCTTTTTTCAAGCCCCATGACATACGTGCGTCCCGGGGCTTGTGTGCGTCGCCGGGCCTATGCATGCTTTTAAAATTTGCCCTTTAGTGCATACTAACCCGAAAAATGAATTTTTCTGAAATTTCGGAAAAATTTTGTTTGCTTTTCGGGTTTCCCGAAACAGGATGAATTAGGCAATTTCATTGAAATTCTTGAGCCTTCGTTTATTTATTTACTACTGGTTTTTCATCTGTTTTCTTTCTCAATGAGTAATTAAAAAAAAAATTACAATTGTTTTCCTTTAAGTCTGTTGTTCGCCTCCTATTCAATATTATATATGTTGTTTCTCGTTTATAGATATATACAGTGTCTGGTCCCCCTGACACAGCCCAATGTGAAACATGGCCCTGTTGGGGCCCTAGTTTCAACACTGTACACTACAAATTCTTTGACTAATGTACACCATTGTGGTGATTGTATTTACAATAAAAGATTTTGTTGCCAAGATATATTGATCAGGTATTTATGTTTGAATATAACCAGTTAGATTTTTTTTAGTTATCTGGCCTTGTTGGCTGCATAACTAGCTAATTAATGGATAAGTTCTTGGAGGAGAAGTCCATTACCTGCTATTAATTAAGTTGACTTAGAAAATAGCCACTGCTATTACTAGCAACGGTAACATGGAACAGACTTAGGTTTTGGGTACTTGCCAGGTTCTTATGGCCTGGATTGGCCACTGTTGGAAACAGGATGCTGGGCTTGATGGACCCTTGGTCTGACCCAGTATGGCATGTTCTTATGTTCTTATGTTCTTATGTTAACAACTGAGGATCATATAAGTTCCAAAATACAGGAATTTTAATTTACAGAAAAAAAAGAGATATTCCTCATTATATTAGGAAATAAGGTGGGAACCAAGAAAGAAAAATGAGCAGAATCAATGCATCACAATGAAAAAGAAACAAGAAGCACCTAACCAAAGCCTTCTACACAATACCAGCCAAATTGAATGGGCCTTAGGTATGCGAGTCCAGCAAAGATCTTAATTATGATGGTTCAAAAAAGACATAGTTAGAATTTTGATATTTCAACACACATTTACATGGATAGTATACAATAAATCTAGAACCATGTGACAAAGCTTCAGATATTAATAATAAGAATGTTTTCCTGGAGGAGAAGGAAGGAGCAGCTTACTTGTTGGGAACCCCGGACCAGACGCTGAGGCGTTGAGGAGTGAAGCGAACGAGACCAGCTGAATCCCTGGTCGAGGGAGGAGGGAGGTTCGTGTTGAGACGACGCCCCCCTTGTGACGTCATAACCAGGTGCCCCGGGACAGCACTTAAGAAAGGGCCCTGCGCCAAGTAAGCTGAGGAGAAGGAAGGAGCAGCTTACTTGTTGGGAACCCCGGACCAGACGCTGAGGCGTTGAGGAGTGAAGCGAACGAGACCAGCTGAATCCCTGGTCGAGGGAGGAGGGAGGTTCGTGTTGAGACGACGCCCCCCTTGTGACGTCATAATCAGGTGCCCCGGGACAGCACTTAAGAGAGGGCCCTGCGCCAAGTAAGCTGAGGAGAAGGAAGGAGCAGCTTACTTGTTGGGAACCCCGGACCAGACGCTGAGGCGTTGAGGAGTGAAGCGAACGAGACCAGCTGAATCCCTGGTCGAGGGAGGAGGGAGGTTCGTGTTGAGATGACGCCCCCTTGTGACGTCATAACCAGGTGCCCCGGGACAGCACTTAAGAGAGGGCCCTGCGGCGCGCAGCCGAAGCCGCGCGCCAAAGGGGCGCGCCCCTGGTTAACTTTTATTTTTTTTTTCTTTTAATATTATGGGAAAGAAGCGTAAGTCAAAGACCTGGACCTCCTCACCTACCACCCCTATGTCGAGGATACATGGACCTATGAACAACCATATTGTGCGTATGGGTGAGTCCGTCGAAGGGGGCAATTTAGAAGGAGATTCACAGCTGGGAGTCTCCTTAAGCCCCAGGTCCACACAACCTCCTCAACAACCATTGAGAGAAAATAGTGGCTTAGTAAATGTCAGAAGCCCTCTGTTAGTAACTCAGTCCCTCATGGGAAATGAGAGTCCTACAGAGGGGATCAGACAATCGATTAATACTATTCAAGGGGAGCACCCAGCCACAAATAAAGTGATACCATGTCCTATGATAGTAGAGTCAGAGATAAATGAGCAAGATGGAAGCGAAGTTGAACCTGATAATGTGACTCTATTAGATGTTTGGCGACTTTCAGCTAAGATAGATAAAAAATTAACTAGATCAACTAAACAAGTTCATGATTTCTCAGTTCAAGTCAAAGCTAAATTTGAGGATTTAGAGACTAGATCTGTTAAACTTGAACAAGAAGTGGCTGGGATAAACCCACAAATTAAACTTATGCATGCTACTAATACTACCCATATTAAGGACAATTTGATGTTACATAATCAGATTGAAGTACTTGAGAATGAATTGAGATCATTTAACTTAAGGTTACTGAATTTTCCACAATCAAGATTAATGTCAGCTATCGAATTGTTCAATAAATATGTGGTAGAGATATTAGCTTTTGAAATGGAAAAAATTCTGGTTATGTCAAGGTTATACTACTTGCCTACAAAAAGAGTGCTTCAAGTTCAGGAGGGAGGGCTAGATAGTCTGAATAGTCCAGGAGTATCCACTTTTTTGGAAGACTCCATGGACAATATTCACACTAGGGCAACATTATTGGTCTCCTTTTCTTTAAAAAAAGGATAAAGACTTATTCTTCTCAAAATACTTTCAAAATAAAGATTTTTTATTTTGCGGGCAAAAGATTTTAGTATTTCCTGATGTTTCTCGCGCAACTCAAGCGCGTAGAAAACAATTTTTTTCCTTTAAGAGACAAGTCCTAGAAATAGGAGCGAGTTTCTTTCTTAAGTTTCCCTGCAAATGCCATATAATGTATAAGAACAATAAGTTTATTTTTGTAGATCCCTCACACTTGGAGCGCTTTTTGCAAGATAAAAAACAGGAATAATAAGTGTTGTTTAGGTTTCAGGTTGTATAAGAGATAAAGACACCCAACAATGGGAACCCCCTCTCCTCCTAGATGTGGGCTGGATTATGAGAATTATGTGTTGAAATTGTACTTATAATTGTTTTTTTCTGGAAATTCCTGGATTATTACATTTGTTTGAATGTTATAAATCAATAAAAATAAAATAAAATAAAATTAAAAAAAAAAAAAAAGAATGTTTTCCTTCGTTCCTGGGTTATCCTAGTGATATCTAGGATAACCCAGGAACGAAGGATCCTGGGTTATCCTAGATATCACTAGGATAACCCAGGATCCTTCATTTTGCCTATGATATAATAGATTTCTATTCCTAAGAAAAAACTTAAGAACCTTATTTCTGTCATTCAAAAGGCGAAAGACACTAACAATGTTCCTCTTTGTGAAATTTCAGTATCTTGAGATAATTCCAGTTCATTGGTAATACTCAACAATCTATGATTTTGAGTCCCATGCCCTGGAGGCTCCTTTTCGCTTACAGGTAAGTAATGTGCTTTGGTTATAATAGGCAACACCTCAAGTGGGATCTTCAATACATTACACAAATAGCTCTTAAAGAAATCTGCTAAAGATAGTATTTTAACAATTGGGAAATTGAGAACCCTTAAATTTAAACTACTAAGAGAATTCTCTATGTTTTCCAGCTTTTCTGCATATATCATTTCAGCATGTACCAGTCCTTGGTGAATTTTCTCAACAGAAGAAATTTTATTTTCTATGGAATTCAACCTGATTTCATGTAATAGAACCATTCTTTCCACTTCTGCCCCTCGTTTGCTGGATTCATGAAGTGTTCTAGTCAAAGAGACAATGGCTGCCTCTATGGTTAGTAATGCATTCCACACATTATCCTAAGTAATGACTGTCGGTCTTGATAACACGGGCAAAACTTCTATAATTCCTGGAGTCACACCCACATCGACCGATGAGATGTTAAAATCTAATCCCCCCATGGGAGGTTTTACAGCTGTACTCACAGTTGTCCTCAAGATCATTACCAGCTGCTAAGATATCCACAGTTGTTAAAGCTTTATTCAAAGCTGTTCCTGCAACCTCCAAAGTTTCTTGCTGTAATGTTGTTGTTTCTCCCCTATCTTCCAAGGGGGTAACCTGAGATGAAACATGGCTCAAGGTAGCCAATCCACATGCTGGGGATGGTGTAGCTAGAGCGCTGGGTCTAAGTGAGATCTCCTCGGCCAAGGGTGGAGATGCCTGCTCTGCACCATCCACCCCAGTGGCCCTCGCTCCCGGCAAAATCGGCGTGGAAGCAAAAAAGGTCTCAATTCTTTTTGGTCCACATCTGGCTCCGAAGGTATAGATAAGATCTCACAAAGTTTAGCTTTGCGCTTGGTACGAGGCATATTTAGAAATATACTCAGGAATTGCTGAAATAAGGAAATAAGATTGGACCTGGAGAAAGAGCTCTTAGCTTGCTTCTTACTCGGCAGCCATCTTGGTTCCCATGAACTATTTTATTACTTGTGTAGCCCCTCTACTGACATTTATCCTTGGCTAAGACCTAACCCAATCTTTCACAGCCCAGGGTGGATTCTCCAACAGGGGGGAAGACTAGACCTCAAGAGGTTGGGGAGAAACCCATCCGCAGATGATGGTCTCAGTAAGTATAATATGGATGGAGGTAAATGCCAAATAATTAACTGGGACATTCTGAGTTGTTCCAAATTAAACTTTACCATTGAATACCTTCAATAGTAATCATTTGGCATCATACACACTTGTTTTCTTATCATCCGCCAGATCAGTCCAGAAAAATGGATTTTCTTCTATTCTAGCAGATGGAGACATAAAAGAAAAGCTTTACTGTACTGTAAGTACATAAGACAGGGTGCTACCTGCCTCCAGCAGATGGTAAGGAAGTCCATTCTGCAGTCAGACTATCGGTGGAGGATTAAGAGCTCATGGAGGTGTTAAGTCCTGTTCTGGGGCCATCATCCTGGTAGAGCAATTTCCAGGATTGAGGGGGGGAAGGGGCAGTGATCCTTGATTGTCTGTTGGTACCTTTTCTCTGAGGAGGGTTCTTATAGCCAGTGGTGCTGGCTCCCTCATACCATAGTTTCCCCTCCCTCTACTCCAAGGCACCTCTTTCTCCCTCTCCAAGGCACCTACCATTCTTCTCCCTCTCCTGCAATGCACCTCCCTTTCCTCTCATACAAGACACCTCCCTCTCCCTCTCCAAGGCACCTCCCCCTCTCCTGTTCCTTTCATTCCCAAAGTCATGGACGGGCATCTAAACTCACTGCTGAAGCCTGTTGGTGATATAACAAAGGGGGTTGTATGACTCAGGATAAGTACAAAAACATTTGCTCCTCCTGTGCTGCCATTCACCCCGTCACCAAATGCACAAAGAAAGCTCTGATTGGTAAGGGCAAGTAGTCCTTATGCAAAAGCCTCAACTCCAGTTAGGTGGGAACAGCTGGCAGTGGGTCTTAGCCTTTATCCCAATGGCACAGCAGTCACTCTGCACGAGGGTTTTAAGTATGGCTTCAGAATCCCTTACAAGTGTCTTCTGAACCTGTCCAGCCACATGAATGCACCCAGGTTTGCCAATGTTGTGAGAGGCAAGCTGCCAGAGGATATTAGTCTTGGCAGGGTAGTGGGCCCCTTCCCTCTTCCTCCCTTCAACAGGATAGTCTTACGACCTTTAGTGGTGGTACCCAAGAAAGAGCCAGGTAAATTCAGGCTAATACACAACCTTTCCCGCCCAGTGAATGATTTCATTCCCCAGGAGATCTGATGGGTCCAATATGCATCTTTTGACAGAGCGCTCAACCTCCTCATGGACTGTGTGGAGGGGGCTCTCATGGCTAAGGTTGGCATGGAGTTGGCCTTCTGGCTCTTACTGGTGCATCTAGATGACTTTCCTTTGCTGGGGCTCAACGTTGAAGGCACCTATTACTTTGATAGGTGCATGCCCATAGGATGCTTGCTTTCGTATGCACACTTCAGGGCTTTTAGCACCTTCTGGCATTGGGAGTTGTCCCTGTGAATCAGTTTGACAGGCATCGTTCACTACTTGGATGATTTTCTATTCGTTGGCCCTTGTGATTCAGATACGTGCCGCGATCTCATTGACGGCTTTCAAACCATGGCCAGAGATTTTGATATTCTGCTGGCAGTGGACAAGTTGGAACCACCATCTAAGGTTCTTACATTCCTCAGCATCGAGCTCGACACCATTTAAATGTTGGCTAGGCTCCCGACTAATAAAATTCAAGAGCTGTTTGAACTGATTCGGGGCACATGCCTGGATCACAAGGTTACACTAGCCACTGTACAATCCCTAATCAGGAGCCTGGCTTTTGCTTGTTGGGTCATCCTGATGTGGCAGGCATTCCTACACTGATTGTGTCCATGACAGTAATGAAGAAATTCCACCGCTTGTGAGTTACCTGCACTATTCGTGAGGATCTCATCGTGTGGGAAAAATTCCTGGCCAATTTCAATGACTCAGTGATGTGGCTACCCCCACCAGTATCCAGCTTTGACCTACAGCTGTACTCCAATGCCTCGAGGGGCATTGGCTTTGGCCTTTACTGTTAAAGTAGCTACTGTGCTGAGACATGGCCAAACAATTGGGTAGATTCAGGGATCATGGCTAATATCACCTTCCTGGAGCTTTTCCCAATAGTGGTAGTGCTCCATATTTGGCATGAGTGACTGGCAAAGAGAAAGGTGATATACTGCTGTGACAACCAAGCAGTCATACATATAATCAATCAGCAATCTGTGAGATGCACTGCTGTTTCAGAACTCCTGAGCCTAATGGTTTTGAGGTGCTTGCAGATAAACGTGTTGGGGCAGGTAAGGTACATCCCTGGTCTCCGCAATGAGATTGCTGATTGTCTTTCTCGTTCTAAATAGAAAGATGTCTGGAGACTTGCTCTGGATGCTGAAAAGCAGGCCATGTCAATTCCAGTACACCTGTGGAGCATTGAAGCCAGGACACATTTGACTTGCTGTGCCAGTCGATTGCACCATCTATCTGGCAAGCATACCTGAAGTGGTATAATTATGTTGTGTATTTCCTGGAAGCCTCTACCTGGCCTGGGGACCTGAGTCTTTCACCAAGATGGTGGACTATATCATGCAGGCCAAGCAGCACGTTGCATCACAAGGCACAATTCAAACCAATCTGGAGGGTTACCCCTTTTTCGCAAAGGCCGAAGTGTTACTAACATGGCGCGCTATAAGGTGTTCAGGCCTTCCGGGGGACACAATTTCTATTGCATGCCAACTTACTCCCTCTGAGCAAGTATCAGTTTAACACTATCCTTAAGCATGTCCTTGACATGGCCGGCCTGAGATCTGAATAGTTTAGGACACACTTTTTCCAAATCGGGGTGGCCTCTATCGCAGGTGCATCTGGTTTGGCAGTTACTGCAATCCAGCATATTGGCAGATGGTGCTCCCCAGCATACTTGTCCTAATATTAAACAGGAAAACGGATCCCCATATCTTGGCCCATCATAGTGATTTGAGTAGGGGGTCTCACAAGCTGTATTGTCACCCTTTCCCCCCCGTGCCAATTCTGTTAACACCTTCTGTATTTCAGGCCCCCACCATCTACAAAGGGTGATAGGGATCATGGAACAATTGTTTGTGTTTTGGGCGCTGATGGACATCATAGTGCGATGGCTGGGTCAGAGAAGCATGCATTGGAACCAGCTTGACCTCCTGCTGAGCAGCTGTTGACAAGATTTTCCCCCTCCAGAGGTATTAATTATACACCTTTGAGACAATGATCTGGGAACCATGCCCGGCGCCTGCTCCTGTACAGTATGAGTTATGACTTCGCAATCCTCCTGTCCTTAATGCCCTGCACCAGGCTCATTTGGTTGGAGATCATCCCATGCCCCCAGTTCCTGAACTCACCACTTTGGGGGGCGATGGATGAAGAAGTTAAACAAGCAGACTGGCAAATTCATCAAACGCCGAGGTGGCATGCATATAAGGCATCATCACTGGATATACGTGGATTGCATGATCTTGTTCCACGAGGGGTGCATCTCTCAGATATGGGACAGGATGTACTCTTGAACAGTTTGAAATGGGCCATTCACAGGGTGCTGTTGGGTTCCTAGTCATTGGATGCAGCTGGGTTAGGGGAGGGTCCCAGATAAGCAGTGTGGTTATCTGGGCCCTAAGGCGGGGTTACTCGAGCCTGGAGTTGGGGGCCACTAGTCAGAGGCAGCTCACAGCATGTGGTATACCCTACTTCGATGTGATGGGAGCTGTCTGTCACCAGGACCCACTGGCCCCGGAATGGTGACAGACCAGATACCCCATCCTTTGATTGGGCAGTCACCTTGCTTGGACAAGGCAGGTGACTGTAACTCCTGAAAATGATTACCTCCCAGAAGGCAGGACCTTGCTTGGTTGCGGCGGGCCCCGGGCTGCAGGTGGTGTGCTGCATACACCTATATTATGGTTCTGGTACAAAGTTGTGGTTCTATTTTGTTATTGTTGTAATAAAGCTGCAGCCAATTTACTCCTCATCTGGTATCTATGGTACTCGGTATATATTAGTGTGCTGCTGTCATACTCCCTTTCCCTAGCGACAGATGGTTGTGGTGGTCCAGGATAAAGCACAGTGTGGGGTTGGTGCACGAGCGCTGCCGACAACCCAGCGCCGCACCTGGAGTGGGGAAGGGGGGGAACACAACCCTTACCTGCGGGGCAGTGCAGAGGCGGCGTTGGTGGCAGGAGCAGCGTTGATGCCTCGTGATGACGCCTACGACGCACTGACATCGACCTCCCCTGCTGGCATGGGAATGAGCGGCAACTGCCACTAAGCTGCGGGGAGAAGGGCAGGAGGGGCAAGGGAGAGTGTCCCAGCAATGGTTCAGGTGTGAGGGGCAGGTTGGGATGGTCTGGGATGACTCATTGGTCCGTTTGAAGCCTGGCGACCATCCTGGGGGGTGGGCCAGCAGCACGGGAGCTACCTGGACGGTGTGCCCTGGCTCCATCCTTTTTTGGCTTCTGCTCCCCACACTACTGCCTTTGCTGTGAAACCTACCCTCCCCCTTTTTTAATGAGAGGGTTATTTGGTTAGTTAGACTTGTTGTTAGTAAGAGTTGTTTATGTATGTCTCCTTGTAGCAGCTGGGCGGGGGTACCCGAGCTGTAAGGGGGGCCACCAGTTGGAGGCAGTGCACACACAGCATGTGGTATACCCTACTTCAATGCGACAGGGGCTGTCTGTCACCAGGGCCTGCTGGCCCCGGTGTTGCGAGAGACCAGATGCCCCCTTCCTTCAATTGGGCAGTCACCTTGCTTTGATGAGGCGGGTGAGCAGAATGCCCTGGAAATGGTTACCTCCTGGAAGGCAGGGCCTTGCTCGGTTGTGGCGGGCTCCGTGTCGCAGGTGGTGTGCTGCCTACACCAAAAGGGGGCACTATGATAGCTTTATCTATGTTATGGCTCAGGTACAAGGTTGTGGTTGTAGTTTGTTGTAATAAAGCTGTGTCCAGTATTCTCCACATCTGGTCTCTGTGGTACTTGGTATATGTGAGTGTGCTGCTGTCGCCTCCCCTCTCCCTAGCAACAGATGGTCGCGGCTGCCCGGGTTATAGCTAATGAGCTATTTTTCATACTTTTACATTTCATTACCTTCTTAGCATAGATTTTTTGTTAACACAACAGAAACTAGTTTGCATGTGTTGACAGCATGCAATAGATAATGCAGGATTTTTACACATTAACACTTGTATTACTATTAATGTGGTTTTGAACATTGTCTCCTATATTTTCTCTTACATTATAATGGGTATGATGTATTTGGAAGAGAAATTTTGGCCTCTTACACAATAATGTATTTTGATGAGGTTCCTGGAGCTAAAAATGTATTTCATCTGTTTCTGAAGTGTAAATAAACTATGAGAATCTAGAGGCAACTATGTATCAACTTATTTGCCTCTAGTTTCTTATGGTTGATATACATTTCAGAAAGGAATGAAATACATTTTTTACTCCAGGAATCTCATTTCTTGCAATTCTAATACTGTAATCATTTAAATGTACTAAAGAGGATACAAACCGAGTTATAGCTTACTTCCCATATCGTTCAGTATTTCAGTGGTTAATATATGCCACTTCTTCAAAGGTACCAATGCTGTAGTTATGTACCAGAATTTATGATAAAATAATAAAATTAATATAAATGTGCATTAATAGAAACATAGAAATATGACTGCAGAAAAAGACCATATGGCCCATCTTGTGTGTCAATCCCCCCCCCCCCCAATTAATTTAGCATTATAATTCCCTTCACTCCCTCAGAGATCCCTTGTATTTATCCCATGTTTTCTTGAATTCAAATACCATTTTTTGTCTACACCACCTCCACTGGAATGCAGTTCCATACATCCATCACCCTCTCTGCAAAGAAATATTTCCTGAGTCAACCCCGTTTCAACCTCATCTTATGACTCCTTGCTCTAGATCCCCCTTTTTATTGAAAAAGGCTCACCTCCTGTGCATGGAAACCTTTGAGATATTTGAATGACTCTCATACCTCCCCTATCTCGCTTTTCCTCTAGGGTATACATGTTTAGATCTTTAAGGCTATCCCCATATGCTTTAGAAAAAAGAGCACTGACCATTTTAGCAGCCACTTTCTGGACTAGCTCCATGCTTTTTATTAGGGATGTGCATTTGTTTGCGATGAAATAGGAAATATAGATGATATTTCCTATTTCGTCATGGTTCTGGAGGTCCCCGAAACGATAGGAAAACCCACAAAATTTCATGTGGTTTTCTTATCATTTTTGAGGGGGGAGGGAGGGGTGGAGAAAGGGCACATAAAAAAAACAAAAAACCAAACCACCCCAAACCTCCAGATTTAATTAATTACAATCCCCCACCCTCACGACCCCCCAAAAATGCCTACATTCCCTGGTGGTCCAGCGGGGGTCCTGGGAGCGATCTCCCCCTCTCGGGCCGTTGGCTGTCACTAATCAAAATGGCGCCGATGGCCCTTTGCTCTTACCATGTGACAGGGGATATCAGTGCTGTTGGCCGGCCCCTGTCACATGGTAGGAGCAATGGATGGCCCGTACCATTTTTTAAGATGGCGCCGGCTGTCCATTGCTCCTACCATGTGACAGAGGCGGGCCAATGACGCCGATAGCCCCTGTCACATGGTAAGGGCAAAGGGCCACCGGCGCTATTTTGTTTACTGGCAGCCGACAGTCCGAGAGAGGGAGATCGCTCCCAGGACCCCCGCTGGACCATCAGGGACTTTAGGCAAGTTTTGGGGGGTCGGGAGGGTGGGGGATTGTAATTAATTAAATCTGAAGGGTGGGGTGGGGTTTTATTTGGTTCAGGACAGCTGAAAAAAAATTTGCCTGAACTAAGGGAAACAAAATTTCCCACGGCAGGTCAATAACAAAGGCCGAACCAAAAGGTTTGGCTGAATCACATCTTTACTTTTTATATCCTTTTGAAGGTGTGGTCTCCAGAACTGTACACAGTATTCCAAGTGAGGTCTTACCAGGGACGTATACAGGGGCAGTATCACCTTACTTCTTCTACTGACTATTCCTCTCCCTATACAGCTAAGCATCTTTATGGCTTTTGCTGTCACTTTATCCATCTGTTTGGCCACCTTAAGATCATCAAAATCAGTCACCTCCAGATCCCGTTCTTCCTTTATTGTTTAGAAGAATTTGACTTCCAATACTTGTTTTGAACTCACAGTACACATTCACTTCTAATCAGGCAGCTTAATCAGATACTAAGGGGGTCATTTATCAAAATGCTATAAGGTGTTTTTCCATGCGTTAAGCGCTTATTGCATGCAAAAAGTGCCGTTAATGCATGCGATCGCATAATGTATGGTGCGATGTAAACCTGAAAAAGGGTAGAAGTCCTATTGCATGACTTTAATGCCAATTTGACTAGTTTTGAAGCTCCTGCTGTGAGAGAGAGAGAGAGAGAGAGAGAGAGAGAGAGAGAGAGAGAGAGAGAGAGAGAGAGAGAGAGAGAGAGAGAGAGAGAGAGAGAGAGAGAGAGACTAGCTGTAATGTCCTCACCATAGATAGGTATTTATATCTCTATGGGAGGCCCACCAAGTATCTTGAGGTGAGTTTTAGGTATTAGTGTAGTGGTTAGGGGCCACTTTGACATTCAAAGTGAGACATACGAACAGAACAATGCTCTCTTGTGAAGATTTGTTGACCCTCGGAGTGAGGAAACTCACTCAAATATGGTATTTGTTCAGTGTTCTCTCAACCTAGCTTGATGGACTCTCTACCTGGGTAACATCCTCAAATGACAATTTGATTGCTAGTAGCTCCTTGTCTCCTATCCCATAGTTTCACTCAGCAGGGGAAAAGTGCCTAGAGAAAAAGGAGCAGGGATATAATGTTTGGGTGTGACTATGTTGGCTGAGGACATCCCAACACAGAGGATCCATTAAAAGCAAACATAGCCCATGTGCCTATATGTAAAAAATCACCGAAGCTAATGCTTTCTGAATTACCCCTAACAACTGAAAAGCAGGTTGTTAATACAAACAAAAAACAGAGCAGATTCAGCAATGAGGAAAACTCCTTGCTAACTCATAGTAGCAGTGGGTGGGTTGGTTTAAGTACAGCAGCGGGTTGACATCATCCGGAGGGGACGCCCCCAAGGTTCCTGCTATGATGTGTAGAAAGGAGGCCCTTGTGGGTGCGCGCTCTAGGTGATTCCATATCCAAAATGGTGGTCGGCAGCGCCCTCACCATCCCGGGGATGCCGGGGAGCTCGGCGTTGGTTGGCGGAGGCCACCACTCTTCCAATGATTGACATAGCAGGGAAAAAAAGAGGTGAGCATGAGAGGGTGCAGCCATCTGTGACTGATGGGCGTAACAGTACCCCCCTTCTTAGGGCCCCTCTGCCTGCTCCTAGTGAACCATGGACACACATCGCCATTGACTTTATTGTAGATTTGCCAGTGTCCAACGGTAACAACACCATTTGGATCACTGCTGACAGCTTTTCTAAAATGGCGCATTTTGTGGCATTACCCGGACTACCCTCAGCTCCAGAATTAGTGAAGTTGTTCATCCGTCACGTCTTCCGTCTGCATGGTATGCTTAAGCACATCTTCTCTGACAGAGGGGTTCAATTCACAGATTCCTCTGCAAAACATTTGACATATCCCTGAATCTCACATCAGCTTACCATCCGCAAGCTAACGGACAGATAGAGAGGATGAACTGCACACTAAAACAGTTTCTCCGAGCTTATGTCAATTCTAGACAAAGCGACTGGTCCAAGCTACTCCCCTGGGCAGAACCTAAGTGAGATAATCAAATTTGCAGATGATACAAAATTGTTCAGAGTAGTTAAATCACAAGCAGATTGTGATAAATTGCAGGAAGACCTTGTGAGACTGGAAAACTGGGCATCGAAATGGCAGTTGAAATTTAATGTGGGTAAGTGCAAGGTGATGCATATAGGGAAAAATAACCCATGCTATAGTTACACAATGTTAGGTTCCATATTAGGTGCTACAACCCAAGAAAGAGATCTAGGCATCATAGTGGATAACACATTGAAATCGTCGGTTAGTGTGCTGTGGCAGTCAAAAAAGCAAACAGAATGTTGGGAATTATTAGAAAGGGAATGGTGAACAAAACGGAAAATGTCATAATGACTCTGTATCGCCCCATGGTGAGACCGCACCTTGAATACTGTGTAGAATTCTGGTTGCCGCATCTCAAAAAAGATATAATTGAGATGGAGAAGGTGCAGAGAAGGGCTACCAAAATGATAAGGGGAATGGAACAACTCCCCTATGAGGAAAGACTAAAGAGGTTAGGACTTTTCAGCTTGGAGAAGAGACGGCTGAGGGGGGATATGATAGAGGTGTTTAAAATCTTGAGAGGTTTAAAATGGGTAGATGTGAATCGGTTATTTACTCTTTTGGATAATAGAAAGACTAGGGGGCACTCCATAAAGTTAGCATGTGGCACATTTAAAACTAATCGGAGAAAGTTCTTTTTTACTCAGCGCACAATTAAACTCTGGAATTTGTTGCCAGAGGATGTGGTTAGTGCAGTTAGTATAGCTGTGTTTAAAAAAGGATTGGATAAGTTCTTGGAGGAGAAGTCCATTACCTGCTATTAATTAAGTAGACTTAGAAAATAGCCACTGCTATTATTAGCAACAGTAACATGGAATATACTTAGTTTTTGGGTACTTGCCAGGCTCTTATGGCCTGGACTGGCCACTGTTGGAAACAGGATGCTGGGCTTGATGGACCCTTGGTCTGACCCAGTATGGCATGTTCTTATGTTCTTAATTGCTTGAGAAAGTACAGGTACTGAACTGGTCGAGGTTTCCACCCATATTTTGCCCTTTCTCTTAGTATGAGGCATTGTAATAGTAAATTAATCAAGCAAAACTCGGAGCATCTTACTGCCCATCCTCCCTTCCAGTGGCAATCTTGGTTCTCGGTGTAAACCATGATTTGATGTTGTGCACCCTTGAGCCATGGACGCAATTCCTCAAATGCCAATTTAATCGCTAGTAGCTCCTTGTCTCCAATCTTGTAGTTTCACTCGGCAGGGGAGAAGCGTTGAGAGAAAAATGAGAAGGGATGTAAGGTGTGGTTGGCTGTATGTTGAGTAAGGACAGCAGCAACCCCGACGTCAGAGGCATCCACCTCGACGATGAAGGGACGTCGGGGATCTGGGTGGCATAGGCATGGGTCTTGAAGAAACACCTTCTTGAGTTCCTGGAAGGTGGTCATGGCTTCTGGAGACCAATGAGAGGGTTTGGTTCCCTTTCGCATCATGGCTGTAAGAGGCACGGTCAAGGTAGAATAGTGATGAATGAATGATCTGTAGTAGTTAGTGAACCTGAGCAATCTTCGCAGAGCTTTAAGACAGTAGGTTGGGGACAGTCCCGAATACTCTTAATTGTTTGCGGATTCATCTGGATCCTTGGCTGGATACCACATAGCCTAAAAAATGGACAGATTCCTGGTGAAAGGAGCATTTTTCCAATTTGGCATATAAGTGATTTCTTAGTCTCTACAGAACGTTAGCAACACAGCTGTAAAGCATGTCCCTGAAGATTTTATTCATCATATTTTAAAATACGGCCAGGGCATTGCAAAGGCCAAAGGGCATGACTAAATATTCAAAATGACTGTAGAAATCCCATGTGTGTTGGGTAAGAGTATAGTGATAGGAGTATACTACCGTCCACCTGGACAAAATGGTCAGACAGATGATGAAATGCTAAGAGAAATCAGGGAAGCAAACCAATTTGGCAGTGCAATAATAATGGGAGATTTCAATTACCCCAATATTGATTGGGTAAATGTAACATCAGGACTTGCTAGAGACATAAAGTTCCTGGATGTAATAAATGATTGCTTCATGGAGCAATTGGTTCAGGAACCAACAAGAGAGGGAGCTATTTTAGATTTAATTCTTAGTGGAACGCAAGATTTGGTGAGAGAAGTAACGGTGGTGGGGCCACTTGGCAACAGTGATCATAACATGATCAAATTTAAACTAATAACTGGACGGGGGACAATAAGTAAATCTGCAGCTCTAACACTAAATTTTAAAAAGGGAAACTTTGATAAAATGAGAAAAATAGAAAAAAACTGAAAGGTGCAGCTGCAAAGGTTAAAAGTGTTCAACAGGCATGGACATTGTTTAAAAATACAATCCTAGAGGCGCAGTCCATATGTATTCCGCGCATTAAGAAAGGTGGAAGGAAGGCAAAACGATTACCGTCATGGTTAAAAGGTGAGGTGAAAGAGGCTATTTTAGCCAAAAAAACATCCTTCAAAAATTGGAAGAAGGATCCATCTGAAGAAAATAGGATAAAACATAAGCATTGTCAAGCTAAGTGTAAAACATTGATAAGACAGGCGAGGAGAGAATTTGAAATGAAATTGGCCATAGAGGCAAAAACTCATAATAAAAACTTTTTTAAATATATCCAAAGCAAGAAACCTGTGAGGGAGTCGGTTGGACCATTAGATGACAGAGGGATTAAAGGGGCTCTTAGGGAAGATAAGGCCATTGCAGAAAGACTAAATGAATTCTTTGCCTCCATGTTTACTAATGAGGATGTTGGGGAGATACCAGTTCCAGAGATGGTTTTCAGGGGTGATGAGTCAGACGAACTGAACGAAATCACTGTGAACCTGGAAGATGTAGTAGGCCAGATTGACAAACTAAAGAGTAGCAAATCACCTGGGCCGGATGGTATGCATCCTAGGGTTCTGAAGGAACTAAAAAATGAAATTTCTGATCTATTAGTTAAAATTTGTAACCTATCATTAAAATCATCCATTCTACCTGAAGACTGGAGGGTGGCCAATGTAACCCCAATATTTAAAAAAGGCTCCAGGGGCGATCCTGGTAACTATAGACCAGTGAGCCTGACTTCAGTGCCGGGAAAAATAGTGGAAATTATTCTCAAGAACAAAATTGTAAAGTATATAGAAAGACATGATTTAATGGAACATACTCAACATGGATTTACCCAAGGGAAGTCTTGCCTAACAAATCTGCTTCATTTTTTTGAAGGGGTTAATAAACATGTGGATAAAGGTGAACTGGTAGATGTAGTGTATTTGGATTTTCAGAAGGCATTTGACAAAGTCCCTCATGAGAGGCTTCTACGAAAACTAAAAAGTCATGGGATAGGAGGCGATGTCCTTTCGTGGATTACAAGCTGGTTAAAAGACAGGAAACAGAGAGTAGGATTAAATGGTCAATTTTCTCAGTGGAAAAGTGTAAACAGTGGAGTGCCTCAGGGAACTGTACTTGGACCGGTGCTTTTCAATCTATATATAAATGATCTGGAAAGGAATATGACGAGTGAAGTTATCAAATTTGCAGATGATACAAAATTATTCAGAGTAGTTAAATCACAAGCAGACTGCGATACATTGCAGGAGGACCTTGCAAGACTTGAAGATTGGGCATCGAAATGGCAGATGAAATTTAATGTGGACAAGTGCAAGGTGTTGCATATAGGGAAAAATAACCGTTGCTGTAGTTACACGATGTTAGGTTCCATATTAGGAGCTACCATCCAGGAAAAAGATCTAGGCATCACAGTGGATAATACTTTAAAATTGTCAGCTCAGTGTGCTGCAGCAGTCAAAAAAAGCAAATAGAATGTTAGGAATTATTAGGAAGGGAATGGTTAATAGAACAGAAAATGTCATAATGCCTCTATATCGCTTCATGCTGAGACCACACCTTGAATACTGTGTACAATTCTGGTCACCGCATCTCAAAAAAGATATAGTTGCGATGGAGAAGGTACAGAGAAGGGCAACCAAAATGATAAAGGGGATGGAACAGCTTCCCTATGAGGAAAGACTGAAGAGGTTAGGGCTGTTCAGCTTGGAGAAGAGACGGCTGAGGGGGGATATGATAGAGGTCTTTAAGATCATGAGAGGTCTTGAACGAGTAGATGTGACTCGGTTATTTTCATATTCGAATAATAGAAGGACTAGGGAGCATTCCATGAAGTTAGCAAGTAGCACATTTAAGTCTAATTGGAGAAAATTCTTTTTCACTCAATGCACAATAAAGCTCTGGAATTTGTTGCCAGAGGATGTGGTTAGTGCAGTTAGTGTAGCTGGGTTCAAAAAAGGTTTGGATACGTTCTTGGAGGAGAAGGCCATTAATGGCTATTAATCAATTTTACTTAGGGAATAGGCACTGCTATTAATTGCAACAGTAGCATGGGATCTTCTTAGTGTTTGGGTAATTGCAAGGTTCTTGTAGCCTGGTTTTGGCCTCTGTTGGAAACAGGATGCTGGGCTTGATGGACCCTTTGTCTGACCCAGCATGGGAATTTCTTATGTTCTTTTGTTCTTAAATACTGTCTTCCTTTCATCACCCTGGCGTATCTGGACCAAGTTGTATGCCCCTCTGAAGTCCAGTTTAGTGAATATTTTGGCTCCTTGGAGCCTATCAAAGAGTTCAGAGATCAATGGCAATGGATTGCGGTCCTTCATAGTGATCTAATTCAAGCCATGGTAGTCTATGCATGGGCAAAGGGAAGCATCCTTCTTACCCACAAAAAAGAACCCAGCAGGAGATTTAGAAAGTCGAATGAAGCCCTTTGCCAAGTTCTCTTGAATATAGGTAGACATAGCCTTGGTTTCCTACAAAGAAAGTGGGTACACCCTTCCTCTGGGAGGCTCGGTATTGGGTAATAAGTTTATGGTGCAATCAAAAGATTGATGAGGAGGTAGATTGTCTGCCACCTTTTTAGAGAATACATCTTGATTGGAGGAGTACTGCAGAGGTCGACCTGGAAGAGAGGTGGTAGTGGTCAGACAAGGCATAGGAGTCACCACCTCTAGGCACTTTCCATGGCAGGACTTACCCCATTGTGACAGTTTCAGGGTGCTCCAATCAAATTGGAGTGTGTGCATTTGTAGCCATGGCAGTCTGAGTACCACCGGGTGTATTGCCTTATCTAGGACCAGAAAAGAAATGGTCTCCGAGTGCAGAGAACCCGTGCAGAGTTAGATAGGTTGAGTGGAATAGATGACCTCACCAGGTAATGGCTCACCATGAAGTGATGACAATAGTAGTGGTGTGTGTGTCCAAACAGTGGGGATTCGCAGGTGCTCCACGAGTTGTCTGAGTATAAAGTTCCCACTGGCACCGGAGTCAACTAGGGCTAAGGCGTGGAATTCAAGGGCTTCCAAGGTAATGGAGACTGGAAGTGTCAGTGGAGGAGATGGAAAAGTTAGACCTAGGAGGAGTCCTCTGGAAGATTCTGAGAGTATTCCAGACAGATAGGAGGGCACAGTGTGACCAGGTTGTCCGCAGTTCATGCAGAGGCCTAATCTTTTCCGGAGATGCCTCTCTTTAGTTGATAGGTGACTGCAGCCTACTTGCATGGGTTCTTCCTCCTTGATAATGGGTGCAAGAGTAGCCTGGATAACAGACACTGGATGAAAGCAAGGGACCCCCGATGGCATCTTCTTAGGACCCTTAATCTCTTGGGACCGCTCACGCAGGTGATGATCAACACACCCAGCTAGGTCAATGAGAGAGTCCAGAGTCTCAGGGAGCTCACGTGCTGCTAGTTCGTCTTTGATGCGTGAGTTAAGACCTTCCAGGAAAATAGCCTGCAGACACCACAGGTCCCAAAGACAAGGTTTTAAACTCAATAACATACTCAATCAAAGGTCTGGTACTTTGTCGTAGATGCAGGAGTGTGGATCCAGCGACAGTCTTGCGAGCGAGGTCATCAAATACAGAACGAAATAGAGCAAGGAAGCCTGTCAAATAATTGAGAATTGGATCATTACGTTCCCTGAGAGGTGATGCCCAGGCCAGGGCTTTCCCATACAAGATGATCAATATATACATAGTTTTGGACACTATGTCTGGAAAGTAAGTAGGTTGCAGTGAAAAGTGCATACAGCACTGATTCAGAAAGCCCCTACATCACAGGGGATCACCTGTAAAATGAGTAGGTGCTGGCAAGGGCACGAGAGTCTCAGAGGCAACGCATGTGAAGAGAAAGTGGGCTTGACAGGCATCGAGGCAGAGCTTAACTGATTGAAGGCATTAGCCAAAGTCTCTAGTGTCCTTTGCTGCTTGAAGAGTCATTGGACCAGGCCAGGGATGGCCTAGATGGCTGAGACCTGAGCCGTGTCCATGGACTTAGCAATCTGTTATGTTTTTGAAAGAATGTGAACCCTGGGCGGAGGTAAGAGGTGTCTCCGCCCACAGGGAGGAACCCTGTGAGCCTCACCGTCGGTAGGCATGGTCTCAGTGGTCTCGGACACAGCTGTATGGTGGAGACTTTATTATGAAGGAAGGAAAAGCAAAGCCCATGGAGTGGGAGGTGTAGCTAAAGAACAGCTCTGAGCTGAGGGATATACCCCCGATGTGAAGATCCGGTAGTGGCCCACAGAGCGGGGTACGCCGGAAAGTCTCTTCAGAAGTGTAGCAAATACCTCAGACGTGTAGATCCGGTAGTGGCCCACAGAGCAGGGTACGCCGAAGATGTCCGTTCTGTGGAGATGATGAAAAGATAGTCTGAGGTGCAGGAACCTGGATGAGGATCCTGTAGATGGTGTGGTAATAACCTGCAGCGCAGGGTATACCGGAGCAACTCCTACTGGGGAGAATACGGTAGTGGTCCGAGGCACGGGGTACACCGCAGAGAATCCCCCAATAGGTTAGGTATTGTTGAAGTCCGTAGTCATGTACTCACGAAAGGTAGTTCCAGGATAGTGTCCCAAGGATCGGGACAGGTAGCAGTCCAATGCAGGAAGGCCCTCCGAGGAGCGGATAGCCAGGAAATTGGAAAAGCCCCTGAGGAGCAGGTACCCAGAGCGTCACACGCCAAGGAAGGGCTCTGGAACAGGAAGTCCAAGGATGGAGCGGATTCAGCAATGAGGGAACTCCTTGCTAACCCGACAAAGCATAGGGCCTGTCAGCTTAAGTACAGTAGAGAGATGACGTCATTCGGAGGGGACACCCCCGAGGTTCCCGCCATGACATACACAAAGGTGGACCTTGCGCGCGTGTGCGTGGCTAGGTGATTCCAGAAACAAGATGGCGGTCGGCAGTGCCAACGCTGTCCCAGGAACGCCAGGTAGGTCGGAGGTGGATGGCGGAGGCCGCCATTATTCTTAGGATTGATGGTGCAGCAAAGAAAGAGGTGAGCATAAGTGGTCGCAGCCGTCTGCGACCGACGGGTGTAACACTTGAATAGTGTTATAGGGATGTTAGCAGAATTCAAATCATTCCTACTACAGGTAGAAGAACTGAATATGTTGTTCAATCATCTGCAGGAATTTCTTATTCAACAAAAATCACATCTATATTATAGATTAAGATTCAGTTTAAAAAAAAAAATAGAATGCCTTCATAACTTTTCTTTCCTTTTCAAAATCTTATCTAGTTATAAAAGGTTGATGGATGGCTTTATTTTTAATTTACCTAGCATGAAGATGACCCCTATTCATCCAAACTGGAGTCTTTAATCAGAATGATTTCACTTTTGCAAATCAGCCTTACCTGAATCTATAAGCAACTAACCTTGGTGACATGCCTGAAGATGTAATGGCAGCCATATGGTACTATTTTATTTTTGCATAATCAACTCTGAACAGATTGAAGTAGTGTCCAACTGTTTAATTTGCTACAGTTGAATCACTTGACAGAAGGCTTAAGAAGTTCTATGAGCTTAACATTTTATTCAGCTGCATGCTAGAAACAGGATGTTTTAAAATGTATAGTACTGGGCTTCTTTTTAAAGTAGCCTACAATTTTATTACTATTATTATTTTTATTATTATTTATTATTTTGTAGAATGGAGGAAATAATACACATCAACAGAGAAAATGGATACTAAAACGGTGCAGAACCTGTACAAACAATCCAGTGCATGAGACTGAAAAACCAAAATATGTATACCCTAGAAGAAAGGAGTGAGAGATGGGGAAATGTTAAAAATAGTCAGATTCCACCAAGCAATACATTATTCATAGGAAGCAATCCTTTTGCTATGGAAAGAAAATTCTAGAAGAAATGGTCATGAGAGGAGGTCCAAATAGGTTAGACTCAGAAGTAACATTAGAAAATATATCTTCATAGAAAGGGTTGTAAATGTATGGAACAGCCATCCTGCAGAAGTGGTGAAGGCAGTAGGGATGTGAATCATTTTTTGATGATTTAAAATATCATCCGATATTTTTTAAATTGTCATTAATAGTTAGAGTGCGATACAATAGAAATTCCACCGATTTATCGTGAAAAAATCGTTAATCGGGTTAGTGCACACTAACGGGAGTTAGGACACAACCTAAAAACCCACCCCGACCCTTTAAAACTGCTCCCTTAGCCTCCACCACCCTCCTGACCCCCCCCAAAAACGTTTTAAAATTACCTGGTGGTCCAGTGGGCCCCGGGAGCGATATCCCGTTCTTGGGCCGTCGGCTGCCACTAATAAAAATGGCACCAATGGCCCTTTGCCCTTACCATGTGACAGGGTAACCGTGCCATTGGCCGGCCCCTGTCACATGGTAGGAGCACTGGACGGCCCACGCCATTTTTAAAGATGGTGCCGGCCGTCCACTGGATGGCCTGCGCTATTTTTAAAGATAGTGCCGGCCGTCCACTGGATGGCCCACACCATTTTTAAAGATGGCACCGGCTGTTCAGTTCTCCTACCATGTGACAGGGGCCGGCCAATGGCACGGTTACCCTGTCACATGGTAAGGGCAAAGGGCCATCAACACCATTTTTATTAGTGGCAGCCGACGGCCCGAGAATGGGAGATCGCTCCCGGGGCCCACTGGACCACCAGGTAATTTTAAAACGTTTGGGGGGGGGGGGGTCAGGAGGGTGGTGGAGGCTAAGGGAGCGGTTTTAAAGGGTCGGGGTGGGTTTTTTGTTTATCGGCCGAACCGGAACCGAACCGATTCCGGTTCCGATTCACATCTCTAATAAACAGTATTGGAATTCAAGCCTGCACGGGATGGGCACAGCAGATTTATAAGTAATGGAATTCAAGCCTGCACAGGACGAGCACAGCAGATTTTTAGTTGTGAAGAAGGGAATGGAAAGCTATGGTTTTGCTTAAGGAAGCAGAATAGGCCAACTAGATGAGCTATATGGAACCATACGGCTCATCTAGAACCTTGCCATAGAACCACGCCTTCTAACATTTAGAAAAAGGCTTAAGACTTGGTTGTTTAAACAAGCCTTTCCAGACCCTAACTGATTCTTAGCATCAACCATAGAAAAACACTTCAGTATACTGTAAATAATTATACCTCTGTCTGTTAAGTTACTATAGCTTTGTTTCTTCTTCCCCTAGTTGAAGAGCCTTGTTTTTATTGTAACTGCACTGACTCTGTTCACTTGTTCAAGGTTCAGAGTTATCACTCCCCCTGTTATTTTGTAAACCAGCATGATGTGATTATATCATGAATGGCGGTATAGAAAAAACCTCTAAATAAATAAATAAATATGGACCTCATCTGCTGTCATATTCTGTGCTTTTATGAAACTGCAAAACAGTATGGCAAAGTTTGTGATTATGACAAATGGAAAAGCAAGAGAGATTGAAAAAATTCCAAATATATGAACAAAGTATTGAGGTTGCTATCTTAGTCCACTTGAATATGTAGAAAAAAAATAGGAGCCTACAAACACATTGTAGATAATGCCTTTTTACTAGCTCAACAAAATCATCTGTGACTAGCTTTTGAGAGTTATGCTCACTTCATCATTGATCTGGCCTTTAAAATATTTCTAAAATGCATTCCTAAAGTTTTGAATAGTAGGTTTACATTCTACACAAAATACAGATTTATTGACAAGTCCCATGTTTTAGTAAATTTGATGCTGGGACAAGTAAATTTGGCAGTTCTTAAATGCAAGAAATGTACATGTTGCATTTCCCGGCCACGGCAGGCACACGGCTGGCTCTACTCACCCCTAATGCCCAGGTTCTGGACCTGGCCCTTCCTCCTTGGCAGTGGTAGGCAGTTGCCTACATGCTTGCGCTCTTGCTATGCTCTCAGGTTCCTCCAGCAGCTCCTTGGCCTCCTCTGGTCACGGTCGGGTCTTCCCATGTGCGTCTGGGGAGATGCCACCATCTCCTAGTTCTAGCCTAGCCGCCATAGGCGCGCATGCGTGCACCTTCACTAACTTTAAAGGGGCCGTGGCGGGAAACCTTCCCGCGGCCCCAGATGATGACGTCTCTCAGCCTTACTATTTAAGGAAGGCTCCACCATTCAGTCTTTGCCTTGGCAACAGGTCTCCATGCTTACTAGGGATGTGAATCGTGTGCCCGATTGTTTTAACGATCGGGTTGGGCTGGGAGGGGGGGGGGGGGGGGAATCTGATCGTTAGAGATGTGACTTGGGATCGGTTCCGATTCCAATTCACATCACTAATTTTTTTTAGTGAGGCCCGCGCCGATAAAAAAAACCCCCACCCGACCCTTTAAAATTACCCCCTTAGCCTCCCCCACTCTCCCGACCCCCCCCCCTCAAAACTTTTTACACATACCTGGTGGTCCAGGGGGGCCGCGGGCAGTGAACTCCCGTTCCCAGGCCATCAGCTGTGCTAAAAAAAATGGCGCCGATGGCCCTTTGCCCTTACCATGTCACAGGGCAAAGGTAGCGCCGGCGCCATTTTGAATATTAGCAATACAGCCCGAGTGCAGGAGATCGATCCCGGACCCCCGCTGGACCCCCAGGGACTTTTGGCCAGCTTGGGGGGCCTCCTGACCCCCACAAGACTTGCCAAAAGTCCAGCGGGGGTCCGGGAGCGACCTCCTGTACTTGGGCCGTATTGCCAGTATTCAAAATGGCGCTGGCGCTACCTTTGCCCTCACAATGTCACAGGGGCCGATCGTTGGCCTCTACTCTTCATTCCCATTCTCTAGCCTTTATGGATCCACAGAGTTTATCCCATGCCGCTTTGAAATCCTTCACAGTTTTAGTCTTCACCACTTCCTCCAGAAGGGCATTTCAGGCAACCACCACCCTCTCCGTGAAGAATACTTCCTGACATTGGTTCTGAGTCTTCCTCCCTGGAGTTTCAAATTGTGACCCCTAGTTCTACTGATTTTTTTCCAACGAAAAAGGTTTGTTGTTGATCATGGATCATTAAAACCTTTCAAGTATCTGAAAGTCTGTATCATATCACCCTGCTCCTCCTCTCCTCCAGGGTATACATATTTAGGTTCTACAATCTCTCCTCATAAGTCATTTTATGAAGACCATCCACTTTTCTGGTAGCCCTTCTGGACCGCCTCCATCCTGTCTCTGTCCCTTTGGAGATATGGTCTCCAGAAATGAACACAGTACTCCAGGTGAGGCCTCACCAAGGCCCTGTTCAAGGGGATCATTACTTCCTTTCTCTTACTAGATATTCCTCTCTCTATTCAGCCCAGCATTCTTCTGGCTTTAGCTATCGCCTTGTCACATTGTTTCATCCAATTCATATCATTAGACACTATCACCCTAAGGTCTCTCTCCTGCTTCGTGCACATCAGCTCTTCACCCCCTATCACATACAGTTCTTTTGGATTTCCACACCCCATATGCATGAGTCTGCACTTCTTGGCATTGAATCTCAGCTGCCATATCTTCGACCACTCTTCCAGCTTCCTTAAATCCCATCTCATTCTCTACACTCCTTCCGGTGTGTCCACTCTGTTGCAGATCTTAGTATTAGCTGCAAAAAGACAAATGTTACCTTCTATCCTGTCCGCAATGTCGCTCACAAAGATATTGAACAGGACCGGTCCCAACACCAATCCTTGTGGCACTCCGCTTAACACCACTCTCTCTTCAGAGTAAGTTTCATTTACCATCACACATTGTTTTCTGTCCATCAACCAGTTTGCAATCCAGGCCACTCACTCCTAAGCTTCTCATTTTATTCACAAGCCTCCTTTGTGGGACTGTATCAAAAGCTTTGCTGCAATCCAAGTAGGTGACATCGAGCGCTCTTCCTCGATCCAATTCCCTAGTTACCCAATCAAAAAAGTCAATCAAATTTGTCTGACAGGACCTTCCCCTGGTGAATCCTTTTGCCTCTGGTCCAGCAATTCTTCTGACTGTAGATAGTTCACTATTCTTTCTTTCAGCAATGACTCAATTACTTTTCCCTCCACCGAAATGAGGCTAACCGGCCTGTAGTTTCCAGCCTCCTCTCTGCTCCCACTCGTGAAGTGGGACCACCGCCACTCTCTCCAATAACTTGGCACCACTCCCATTTCTAGGGATCTATTAAACAGGTCACACAGCGGAACCACCAGCACATCTCTGAGCTCCCTTTGTATCCTGGGATGAACCTCATTGTTGTGTCCGTCGCTGCTCGACGCCCTCACTCCGCCTCCTTACCTCTGTGGCAACTCCCTCCGGGTCTGATGGACAGTTCACTGCCGTGTCTCCTTGCCTCCTTCCTCCGGTGTCACCGGACCGGCACGACGGTGCAGATCCACCATGTTCCTGATGATGTAGGGCGCGCGTGCGTGCGCGCTCTGATGTATGTACCAACAAGGGCGCGAACCTCGTGGGCGTCCCCCTGATTTGACGTCGTCCACTTCCAATATAAAAGGTCTCAGTATTTGCTAACGAACCAAGTTAGCAAGGATTTGTCCAAGCTACTCTGCCTCCTCGGACTTACCAGAGGTACCCGCTCTTTCAGGGCCTCACTCTCTTTTCTCTATTTCAGATTACAAATAGGAACCGGTTCTCACTCCTCGAGGGCTCATGTTCCTGAACACTCTGAAGATTATCTACTGCCTGGAAGCTATCGCAGATACAGACATTTGTAAGTTACTATTTCAGATTACAGATAGGAACTGGTACTCACTCCTCAATGGGCCCATGTTCCTGTACACTCTGAAGATTATCTACTGTCTGGAAGCTATCACAGATACATAAGAACATAAGAACATAAGAACATGCCATACTGGGTCAGAACAAGGGTCCATCAATCCCAGCATCCTGTTTCCAACAGAGGCCAATCCAAGCTACAAGTACCTGGCAAGTACCCAAAAACTAAGTCTGTTTCATGTTACTGTTGCTAGTAATGGCAGTGGCTATTTTCTAAGTCAACTTAATTAATAGCAGGTAATGGACTTCTCTTCCAAGAACTTATCCAATCCTTTTTTAAACACAGCTACATTAACTGCACTAACCACATCCTCTGGCAACAAATTCCAGAGTTTACTTGTGCGTTGAGTGAAGAAGAACTTTCTCCAATTAGTTTTAAATGTGCCCCATGCTTCATGGAGTGCCCCCTAGTCTTTTTATTATCGGAAAGAGTAAATAACCGATCCACATCTACCTGTTCTAGACCTCTCATGATTTTAAACACCTCTATCATATGCCCCCTCAGCCGTCTCTTCTCCAAGCTGAACAGCCCTAACCTCTTTAGTCTTTCCTGATAGGGGAGCTGTTCCATTCTCCTTATCATTTTGGTTGCCCTTCTCTGTGAGTTACCATTGCTCTCTCGGAGCTTTCCCTGGAACCAGGTACTCACTCCTAAAGGGCCTAACCATTTCCAGCTACGGAGCTTCTTAAGACCTTATGTGAGTTTTGTCATCCAGTTCTGGCTATGTATACAGCATACCCTGTCTACTCACTATTTAGAGTTTTCTCTACAGCTCAGCCGCCCTGGGAACACCTTTCCAGTACCTGAGGGACTTCAGCCCTGCCGGGCATATCATCTCACTACTGCCACTTCTGGTGGTTCTACTACCTGTCTAATAAAAGAATTATCTGTGTCTGTCTCCATACCCTAGCCTAGCCGGTGGTCCATTTCAGGATATCCTCCTGGGGGCGCTGTCATCTGCCATCGGCCCAGGGATCCACCTATCTACATTTCTCTACAGCCGAGTGCCCTCTCTAAGTACTCCGCTGGTACAGATTCCTAACTCCTCCTACCACGGGAGCCAAAGCATTACAGATTGCTAACTCCTCCCTCTACAGGAGCTAGTTCATAACAAGAATGCTAACTCCTCACGGAGTCTCTAACTAGATCGCTAACTCCTCTTTTCTTAGGCGTCATCTCTAATCACTATCTGCTTGCTCCTCCCATCAGCATAGCAGATCCTAACAAGATTGCTAACTCCTCCTTCCACAAGAGCAGATTTACTACAGATTGCTAACTTCTCCTTCCACAAGAGCAGATTTACAACACTCATCAGGCCCATGGCTTTGTCCACTTTCAGTTTTCCTAGCTCTTCCCATACATTCTCTTCTGTAAACGGAGTTTCTTCTACTCCACTCCAGTTTCTTGTTAGTGACGGTCCTTCTCCAGGGTCCTCTTTAGTGAACACCAAACTGAAGTATTTGTTTAATATTTCTGCCATTTCTTTGTCTCTCTATACACTTTGATCCTTTTCACCTTTCAATTTTACTATACCACTTTGGACTTTTCTCCTTTTTCTGATATATCTGATAAATGTTTTGTCATCTTGCTTTACCTTTTTGGCAATCCTTTCTTCCGCTTGACTTTTTGCTGTCTTCATTACTTTCTTTGTCTCCCTCAGTTCCACCAGATATTCTTGCTTGTGATCCTCCCTTTGGGATCCTTTATATTTCATAAATGCTGTTCTTTTAGCTTTTATTTTATCAGCCACCTCCTTTGTGAACCAGATAGGTTTCATTTTTCTCTTGCTTTTCTTTACTTTTCTAGCATATAGATTCGTTGCCTTTAGGGATGTGAATCGTTTTCCATATCGTCTTAACGATAGAAATCGTGTGGCAGGGCAAGAAAATCGTCTTAGGCACGATTTTTTAGTTAAAAAATCGTTAAAAATCGTTTTTTTCCGATTAGTGCGCACTAACTCGAGTTAGTGCGCACTAACGGGAGTTAGTGCGCACTAACTGGGAGTTAGTGCGCACTAACTGAAAATGATACAATTTGACACTTTTCAGGTCAGTTAAGGTCAGTTTAGGAATGAATATGTATTCCTATTGGCTGCCCTCTTATTTATTCATGTTACCAAGTTTCCTACTGACAGTATATGGGGGATGGGAAATGGAAACAGTTGGTAGCTTGACAAAACAAGTAATGTGATCAGTCAATGTGACTAGAACTTGTGCCCTAACCCTGATACCAGGGGTATTGTGATCTTCCTGCACACAGTGCCCTATCCCTATTAATACCAGGAGTGTTGTGATCTTCCTGCACACAGTGCCCTATCCCTAATACCAGGGGTGTTGTGATCTTCCTGCACACAGTGCCCTATTCCTGATACTGGGGGTGTTGTGATCTTCCTGCACACAGTGCCCTATTCCTGATACCGGGGGTGTTGTGATCTTCTTGCACACATCCCGGTATCAGGGATAGGGCACTGCATGCAGGAAGATCACAACACTCCTGGTATTAATAGGGATAGGGCACTGCATGCAGGAAGATCACAACACTCCTGGTATTAATAGGGATAGGGCACTGCATGCAGGAAGATCACAACACCCCTGGTATCAGGGATAGGGCACTGTGTGCAGGAAGATCACAATACCCCAGAGGAGTGAGGGTCAGGCAGCTCCCCCCTGTCTGTGAAGCCAGCCTCTCACTAGTAATGCAGGGAGGGAGCTGTCTCAGACTTCACCATCCACCCCCCCCCCTCACCCACACACCATTCACTAGCTGGGACATGGGGGAAGTCAGGAGTGAGGGTCAGGCAGCTCCCCCCTGTCTGTGAAGCCAGCCTCTCACTAGTAATGCAGGGAGGGAGCTGTCTCAGACTTCACCATCCACCCCCCCCCCTCACCCACACACCATTCACTAGCTGGGACATGGGGGAAGTCAGGAGTGAGGGACAGGCAGCTCCCCCCTGTCTGTGAAGCCAGCCTCTCACTAGTAATGCAGGGAGGGAGCTGTCTCAGACTTCACCATCCTCCCCCCCCCCCTCACCCACACACCATTCACTAGCTGGGACATGGGGGAAGTCAGGAGTGAGGGTCAGGCAGCTCCCCCCTGTCTGTGAAGCCAGCCTCTCACTAGTAATGCAGGGAGGGAGCTGTCTCAGACTTCACCATCCTCCCCCCCCCCCCTCACCCACACACCATTCACTAGCTGGGACATGGGGGAAGTCAGGAGTGAGGGTCAGGCAGCTCCCCCCTGTCTGCGAAGCCAGCCTCTCACTAGTAATGCAGGGAGGGAGCTGTCTCAGACTTCACCATCCTCCCCCCCCCCCCTCACCCACACACCATTCACTAGCTGGGACATGGGGGAAGTCAGGAGTGAGGGTCAGGCAGCTCCCCCCTGTCTGTGAAGCCAGCCTCTCACTAGTAATGCAGGGAGGGAGCTGTCTCAGACTTCACCATCCTCCCCCCCCCCCTCACCCACACACCATTCACTAGCTGGGACATGGGGGAAGTCAGGAGTGAGGGTCAGGCAGCTCCCCCCTGTCTGTGAAGCCAGCCTCTCACTAGTAATGCAGGGAGGGAGCTGTCTCAGACTAGTATCAGAGTTAGGGCACTGTGTGCAGGAAGATCACAACACTCCTGGTATTAATAGGGATAGGGCACTGTAAGAGATGACTGTAGTAGATTGAATAAAGATCTGATGTTTCTGCTCTCCTCACACCAAACAAAAACAACACACAAGCAGAGAAGCCCTTCTTACAAAGCTGAGCTAGTGAGTTAAGTAGGAGGAAAAGTAAACATACTGGTGCCAGTGTGGCTACTTAAAAAATACACTTACCAACAATCAATTACATATATTTGAACTGTGTACAGTTCCAGCCAGGACCACCTTTCTAAAATGCACAGTGATTGGCAAATTCAACATGCACTAGCATTTCAGGTGCCTGCTAACAAAAATAATAAACAAACAAGTTCTAGTCATGTGAGTGCTGATCATTACATTACTTTTTTTGTCAAGCTTCCAACTGTTTCCATTTCACATCCCCCCAACCATATTGGTAACATCAATAGATAAGAGCACAGCCAGCCAATAGGAATACATACATACATACATATTCATTCCTAAGTGACCTTTACTGACCTGGGAAGTGTGAACACTTTGTTTCATTTTCTGTTGGTGTTCGTTAGTTTCCAGTTCCATTTCCCATCCCCCCAACCATCACCTCAGTGGTAACCTTGGTAACATCAATAGATAAGAGGGCAGCCAGCCAATAGGAACACATATTCATTCCTAACTGACCTTCAGTGACCTGGAAAGTGTTTATTTGTATCATTTTCAGTTAGTGCGCACTAAATCGAGTTAGTGCGCACTAACGGGGAGTTAGTGCGCACTAACTCGATTTAGTGCGCACTAACACGATTTAACGATTTTTAACGATAAATCGTTAGAATTTCTATTGTATCGTGTTCTATAACGATTTAAGACGATATAAACATTATCGGACGATAATTTTAATCGTTGAAAAACGATTCACATCCCTAGTTGCCTTGGTAATTGCTCCTTTTAGTATGGCCCACTGTTGTTCCATATGTTCTCCCAGCCTTCTAGTTCTTCCTCTAGGTCAGGGGTCAGGAACCTTTTTGGCTGAGAGAGCCATGAACGCCACATATTTTAAAATGTAATTCCCTGAGAGCCATACAAGACCTACCAAATTAATTTACTACAACCCCCTACTCTCCTGACACCCCCCAAGACCTGCCAAATTAATTTACTACAACCCCCCACCCTCCTGACCCCCTCCAAGACCTGCCAAAAGTCCATGGTGGTCCAGCGGGGGTCCAGGGCTCGCAGACAAATCTTTAATAAAAAAGTAAAAATCTAACAAACCCCCCACCCTCCTGATGCCCCCCAATACCTCCAAAATTAATTTAGTACAATCCCCCACCCTCCTGACCCCCCCAAGACCTGCCAAATGTCCCTGGTGGTCCAGCGGGGGTCCAGGGCTCGCAGACAAATCTTTAATAAAAAAGTAAAAATCTAACAAAACCCCCCACCCTCCTGACGCCCCCCAAGACCTCCAAAATTAATTTACTACAACCCCCACCTTCCTGACCCCCCAAAGACCTGCCAAAAGTCCCTGGTGGTCCAGCGGGGGTCTGGGAGCGATCTCCTGGACTTGGGCTGTCAGCTGCCAATAGTCAAAATGGTGCCGACGGCCCTTTACCCTCACTATGTCACTGGGGTCGACCAATGGCGGCGGTAGCCCCTGTGACATAGTAAGGGCAAAGGGCCATTGACGCCATTTTGATTACTGGCAGCCGACGGCCCTTTGCCCTTACTATGTCACAGAGGCTACCGCCGCCATTGGTCGACCCCAGTGACATAGTGAGGGCAAAGGGCCGTCGGCTCCATTTTGACTATTGGCAGCCGACAGCTCAAGTCCAGGAGATTGCTCCCGGACCGCTCCTGGACCCCCGCTGGACCACCAGGGACTTTTGGCAGGTCTTGGGGGGGGGGGGGGGTCAGGAGGGTGGGGGGTTGTAGTAAATTAATTTTGGAGGTCTTGGGGGCATCAGGAGGGTGGGGGGTTTTATTAGATTTTTACTTTTTTATTAAAGATTTGTCTGCGAGCCAGATGCAGCCATCAAAAGAGCCACATCTGGCTCACGAGCCATTGGTTCCCGACCCCTGCTCTAGGTACTTCCCCATTTCAACAAAATCTGTGTTTTTGAACTGCAAAACTTGGGTCTTCGTGCGACTTCTCCGTATCCTATTTGTGATATGAAACCATACTGTTTGATGATCATTGGTGCTGAGGTGAGCACCCACTCGGGCATTAGAGACATTGGGGTAGATTTACAAAAAATGTGTGATCGCGTACTTTTGTTGGCGCACCAGTCGCAAACAAAAGTACGCTGGTTTTTAGTAGATACGCGCGTAGCCGCGCGTATCTGCTAAAATCCAGGATCGGCGCGCGCAAGGCTGCCGATTTTGTGCAGCCGGCGCACGCCGAGCCACGCAGGCTGCCTCCGTTCCCTCCAAGGCCGCTCCGAAATCGGAGCGGCCTGGAGGGAACTCGCTTTCGCCCTCCCCTCACCTTCCCCTCCCTTCCTCTATCTAACCCACCTCTAAACCCCCCTCCTACCTTTGTCCGGGGATTTACGCCTCCTGGAGGGAGAAGTAAATCCCCGCGTGCCAGCGGGCCGCTGGCACACCGAGACGTGACCCGGGGGCGGTTCCGGAGGGCGCGGCCACGCCCCTGGACCGCCCCGGGCCGAAACCACGCCCCCGGGCCCGCCCCCGAAATGCCGCATCCCGCCCCCAAAACGCCACGTCGATCGGCCCCGCCCCCGACATGCCCCCGACACGCCCCCGACAAAAAACCCCGGGACTTATGCGAGTCCCGGGGCTCTGCACACGCCGGCAGGCCTATGGAAAATAGGCGCGCCGGCGCGCAAGGCCCTGCTCGCATAAATCCGGGCGGATTTACGCGAGCAGGGCTTTTAAAATCCGCCCCATTATCTCCATTAGTGAGCACTAAATCAAGTATAGCTCCCTCCCTTGTGGCTTCCATTACCATTTGTTTGAACAGAGCCTCTTGCAGGGCATCCACTATCTCTCTACTACTGTTAGATTCTGCAGAAGGGATTCTCTAGTCTACATCCAGCAGATTAAAATCTCTAACAATCACCACTTCTCTCTTCTTTCCCATATTTTGCATGTCTTCAATCATATCTCTGTCAAGTTCTTCCATTTGATTTGGTGGCCTGTAAACCATTCCAGTAAAAATGGATGCCCCATCATCTTTTTTTGGTCGGCCCATAGTGCTTCTTCTTTGCCCCATCTTCCTTGCAGCTTAGATGCTTGGATATTGTTTTTGACATAAAGAGCCACTCCTCCCCCTTTTCTGTCCTCTCTGTCCTTCCTTAACAAGTTATAGCCCGGTATGGTCATATCCCAATCATGAGATTCCGTGAACCACTTTTCCATGACAGCAACAACGTCCAAGTCCATCTCCACCATTAGGGCTTGCTGATCTGGGATTTTATTGCCCAAACTACGAGCATTTCTGCTTATAGTTTTCCAGCTTTTCTCATTCAGGTTACTGCTTTTCTTGGACTCCTTTTGTGACTTATTTAGCTGACTTTTGTTATCCACTTCACCCTTTTCCATAGCATTTGTATTTATTGGGTGACATTCTAATTTCCTTCTGCCACCCCCGGCATCTAGTTTAAATGCCTTATGACATAGGATTTGAATTTATCTCTTAGGATCCTTTTTCCTGCCACAGACAGATGTAAGCCATCTTTGACAAAGAGCTTTCTACTGTTCCATACACTGCCCCAACCCCCAATATATCCAAAACTTTGTTCTTCACACCAGGATTTGAGCCATACATTGATGTTAACAATATGGCTTAGCCTCTCCTTTCCCTTTCCATGGACAGGTAACACTTCTGAAAAGGCAATGGTTGTCGCCATGTAACTAATCTTCTTCGCTAGAGACTGGAAATTCCTCTGTACCTTTTGGATGCTGTTTCTAGCAAGGTTGCTGGTTCCCAGATCGATGATAATATCAATTTTAGAGTCTTTGCTTTCTTCTTTGATCACTTAGCATTTCTGCCGGCCGATGATCCTGGAAGGCTCTTAACTGTAGTGTTTCCCTCGAAAAGAGTTCCCAAGTTAGTGCCTCTGATGACAGAGTCACCCACCACAATGAGCTTTTTCCTTTGGTTATTGATATTATTATGGAATTTCTATATGCATTGGGTTTCTTCTTTCTTTTCAGATACCACTTCAATCTCTTTCACAAGAGTTTCTTAATTATCTAATACAGAGAAGGCATTTTGCACTTGTATCACTTGAAAGAGCATGTGTCTCCGCATCACTCTATCAGAGCCCATTGTAATCCAATTGTTTTTTGGGTTCCTTAACACCCTTTGTGAGGGGGGGGGGGGGTGTAGACATGTAAGCTGCTGTTACGGTCTCGACCCATGCCCCGGTCCCTCCACCTACCTCGGGGCCAGCCCGGGCCACTGGAACTCCTCTCCCTCCTGCTAGGTCCATCCTGGCCTCTGCTGTGGCGCTCCCTCGTTGAGGGAGACGCCGGCGATCCGACGCATCTGGCCATGCCCCCTAGGTGCGTGCTCAGGGGCTTGAGATTTAAAGGGGCCAGTGCGAGAAGCTACAGGACAGCCTCTGGATGACGTCAGACACTGCAGGGGTATTTAAACCCTGCAGCCAGGCACTTACCTTGCCCTGCAATGAGGTTCACTGTTTAGAGTTGCTAGTTGCTGCATCGGATCTCTGATCATCTCTCCGGCTTCTGACTTCAGGTTTTTGACTTTGGCTCCGTTCCTGGACTTCCGATTCTGCCTCCTTCCTTGGCTTTGACTTTTGCTTCTGACTTCTGGCTTCCGACCTTGGTCCATCCCCTGACTTCTGGCTTCAGCTTTTGTCCTTGGCTTTGTCTTTGGCTTCTGACTTCTGGCTTCTGACCTTGGTTCGTCCACTGACTGGCTTCAGCTTCTGCCCCCAGCTGGACTCCGGCTTCTGGCTTCTCTCCATCCACAGGTATCCAGTTCTTCACCCACCAGGAGGCCTCACCTAAGTCCCAGCGGCTCGGATCCTCATGGGCTCCTCCCAGGGGAACTGCGGGCTTCCAAGGGTGAAGTCTTCATCGACCTCCTAGTGCCATCTGCTTCCCGGGCCTATCCCCTCAGGTCCCTGGTCGCAGAGGATCTTGCCTAAGTCCCAGTGGCTTGGGTCCTCACGGGCTCCTCCTGGGGGACTGTGGGCTTCCAAGGGTGAAGTCTTCCAGGGCCTTCTCCTCAGCGACATCCACTGTGGGTTCCCACAGTGCATCACCATCCATCTCAGCTGACTCAAGGGTCTACGCCCCTAACCGTTTGCAAGGCCATGGACCCAGCGGATTCCACGGGCTTGAAAGCCATTCCGGGTATTGCACAGAGATTACAACAACAGCAAATCTGCATTGACTCCCTGATGATGATCGTGCAGAGATTAGCTGACTGGATTGATGGAGCCGCCGCATTCAGCCCCCCGGTACCCGTAGCCGTGGCCATTATCAGACTGGCCACGCCCACACAATTGCCAGAACCCTCACGGTTCTCAAGGGATGTGAAGCTATGCTGAGGATTTCTTAATCAATGTTTTATTCAGTTCAATCTACTTCCAGCCCAGTTTCCCATGGATCGGATCGACTAGCTACATTATTTCATTGTTGGATGGGAAACCCCTGGCATGGGCCTCTTCACTATGGGAGCGTCAGGACCCCCGCCTGGCTAACCTGGTACAATTTGTCGCCACCTTCCAACAGATCTTCGATGAGCCCTCACGTGGGCCTACGGCCGCCTCAGAATTACTTAAGCTACGCCAGGGTAATTGGCCCCTTTCCAAATATGCAGTGGAATTCCAGACACTTGCAGCCGAGTTGAACTGGGGGAATAACAGCCTTCACGGCTATTCATGGAGGGTCTATCCTCAAGACTCTAAGATGAGCTGGGGGCCAGGGATCTCCAGGATGACCTGAACAGTCTCATTGATTTGGCAGATCGCGTGGACCACCGTATACAACGCCGGTTCCAGGAGGGGAGCTCCGTTCGGAGACCCGGGAGCTCTGGAACCACACCTTTCCGACCAGTGCCCTCCTCTTCTGCCTCTCCGGGGAATCAAGATGCTGAACCCATGCAGTTGGGCCGGAGGAGAGAAGAAGACATTGTGCCCAGGGCCTGTGCCTATATTGTGGTGGCAAGGGACACTTCCTTGCTCGGTATGGTGAGCGTCCAGGAAACGCCCGGGCCTAGGGTTAGTTGGGGAGCTAACCCTAGGTAACACCACTTCTGCCTCCCCATGTCCTGTTCCGGTGACCATACTCCTTCCCGAAGGGAACTTCGATACACTAGCCCTGATTGACTCCAGACTGGAGGGAACTTTATCCTCTGGGATTTAGTCCAACAACTTCAGATTGGGATCCAACCTCAAAGACCTCCCATCCGTGTGTCTTCCATTCATGGGACCCCCCTTCTAGGGACTATTTCTACCTGTACCAAGCTCCTCACGCTTTGCACGGGACTCCTGCATGTGGAGGAAATCTCGTTCCTCATCTTGGAAAAGTCCATGCACCCGGTCATCTTGGGGCTACCCTGGCTTTGGAAGCACTCCCCGGTAATCCTTTGGGATACTCTCCAGGTTGCCTCCTGGGGTTCTTCTTGCTTTGAAACCTGTTTGATCACTGTTCATCGACCTTCGATACCTCTCCTGACAGCCCCTCTGGTGCTGCCACCACAATATCAAGAATACATGGATGTCTTCTTGAAAGAACAGGCCGATCTCCTTCCGGAGCACTGATCCTTTGACTGTGCTATCAACTTGATCTCGGGTACCATGCCGCCAAGAGGATGGGTATATCCTCTATCGCTCCCAGACACTCGGCCCATGTCCACGTATATCCAGGAGAACCTGGACAGAGGGTTCATTTGGCCAACTCCCCGGCCGGAGCCAGGTTCTTCTTTGTGGCAAATAAGGATGGGTCTCTCTGACCCTGTATAGATTATCATGGTATGAACATTGATTCTGGAGCTACTGGATCGACTACAAGGAGTCAAGGTGTTCACGAAGTTGGATCTCCATGGGGTGTACAACCTGGTGAGGATTCGACCAGGCGACGAGTGGAAGACCGCATTCAACATGAGGGACGGCCACTACGAATACCTGGTCATGGCCTTCGGCCTCTGCAACGCTCCCGCGATTTTCCAGAATCTCATGAATGAAGTATTGAGGGATATGTTACATACTTCGGTCATCGTTTATCTGAACGACATGCTGATATACTCGAAGGACCTGGATTTACACCGCAGAGATGTCCACAGGGTGCTGCAGAAACTTCAGGATAACCGGCTCTTTGCCAAGATGGAGAAGTGCCAATTTGAGCAAGAGTCCCTACCCTTTCTCGGGTATATTGTGTCCTCCACAGGTTTCCATATAAACCCTGAAAAAGTAACGGCCATTAAGGATTGGCCTCAACCTGTGGGGGTCAAGGTGCTTCAACGCTTCCTTGGCTTCACCAATTTCTACCAACAATTTATACTCCACTACTCCAGGATGGTGGCTCCGCTTATGGCCCTCACCAAAAAGGAGTTTGACGCTAGAAACTGGCCTGTAGCTGCGCTACGAGCATTCCAAGAACTGAAGACAGCCTTCCTTCAGGACACATGTCTCCATTACCCGGACCCCCAACATCAGTTCATTGTGGAAGTTGATGCCTCTGACATGGCGGTCGGAGCCGTCCTGAGTCAAATATCCAGCAGTGGTAGATCCCTGCCATGTTCCTGCTTTTCCCGGAGATTCTCACCCACAGAGAAAAATTATGGCATAGGAGACAAGGAACTCCTGGCAATCAAAATGGCCTTCAAGGAATGGTGCCAGTGGTTAGAGGGAGCCCAACACCCAGTGATCGTTTATACGGATCACAAGAATCTGGAATGGCTATGCCGCGCCCAGCGTCTCAACCCTCGACAAGCTCGGTGGTCCCTCTTTTTTAGCAGCTTCAACTTTCTCCTCCGCTACAGGCCAGCGTCCAAGAACATCCGGGCAGATGCCCTCTCCCACTTGGCGGAGATGGAGGATACCCCTAATCTGCCTCAATACATACTTGACCCAGCCAAGGTGCTTCTCGTGGCATCTGACGTGGTTCCTATGGGGAAGACGGTAGTACCGGTTCGCCTCCGGAAGAAGGTACTGTCTTGGGCCCATGACTCCCTGACTGCAGGTCACCCAGTAGACCCCAGGAATTACTTTCCGAGTTCTACTGGTGGCCCCAGTTTAAGAAGGACGTCCGGCTCTATGTCAGTTCTTGCCCAACCTGTGCTCAATAGAAGACTCCTACCAGCCGCCCCTGGGGTCTCCTTCAGCCATTACCTATCCCCACTGAACCATGGACCCACTTGTCCACGGACTTCATTGTGGGTCTACCCTCTTCAGAAGGAAAGACGGTGATCTGGGTTACGATTGACAGGTTCTCCAAGATGGCCCACTTCATCCCTCTTGCTAAGTTGCCCTCAGCATCTGAACTCGCGAACCTGTTTACTCATCACATCTTTCGCCTTCACGGACTTCCCCGACACATCGCGTCAGATCGGGGTTCTCAATTCATGGCGAAATATTGGAGGGCGCTTTGTAAAAAGTTTGGGGTCCAGCTAGACTTCACGACCGCCTTCCACCCTCAAGCTAATGGCCAAGTGGAGTGCACGAACCGGATATTGAAAACCTTCCTCCGGTCCTTCGTGGGAGATTTGCAGAGTGATTGGGTGGCCCTGCTCCCATGGGCGAAGTTCTCGTACAACCACCACAAACACTCAGCCACCTGCAGTTCTCCCTTCTATATGGTATATGGGAAACGGCTTCAACCTTCCTTGCCCTTGCCGTTGGTAGTGCCGTCTCCAGCCGTACAACTTACGGCCCAACAGTTACGTTGTCTCTGGAACTCTACCCGACAGAAGCTTCTAAACACTCCAGTTATCACTAAGAAGTGCGCAGACCATCTATGAGATCCAGCCCCATCCTTTCTCCCTGGGGATAAAGTATGGTTGACTATGAAATATCTTCGCTTGCGGCTTGCCTCCATGTGCCTAGCCCCAAAGTACGTCGGTCCGTTCTCCATCATGGAACGGGTAGAGGCAATCACTTACCACCTCCGCCTCCCGCCTATGCTCAAGGTCCACAATGTCTTTCATGTTTCCCTGCTGAAGCCATTGGTTCTGTCCATCTTCCATAGGAAGACCCCCACACTGGCCACACCTGAGGTGCACGAGGATTCAGTCTACCAAGTCGAAGAGGTCCTAGATGTGCGATTCCACGACAAACGTTGGGAGTACTTCCTCTCTTGGCAGGGTTACAGTCCTGAGGAGAATTCCTGGGAGCCAGCCTCCAATATACTGGACAAGGACCTCCTCCATCAGTTCCATGTGGATCATCCTGCTAAACCTAGACCCCTGGGAAGGGGGCGTAGGAGAGAGGGTACTGTTACGGTCCCGGGCCATGCCCCGGTCCCTCCACCTACCTCGGGACTGGCCCGGGCCACTGGAACTTGTCTCCCTCATGCTAGGCCCGTTCTGGCCTCTGCTGCAGCACTCCAACGCATCTGGCCCCACCCCCTAGGCGTGCTCGCGCGTGCAGGGGCTTGAGATTTAAAGGGGCCAGCGCGGGAAGATGCAAGACAGCCTCCGGATGATGTCAGACGCTGCAGGGTTATTTAAAACCTGCAGCCAGGCACTTACCTTGCATTGCAACACGGTTCACTCTGGTTAGAGCTGCTAGTTGCTGCATCGGATCCCTGATCGTCTCTCAGGCTTCTGACTTCTGGTTTTTGATTCCGGCTCCGTTCCTGGACTTCCGATTCTGCATCCGTCCTTGGCTTTGACTTCGGCTTCTGACTTCTGGCTTCCGAACTTGGTCCATCCATTGACTCTGGCTTCAGCTTCCATCCTCGGCTGGACTCCTGCTTCTGGCTTCTCTCCATCCACAGGTATTCAGTTCTTTGCCCACCAGGAGGCCTCGCCTAAGTCCCAGCAGCTCGGGTCTTCATGGGCTCCTCCCGGGGGGACCGCGGGCTTCCAAGGGTGAAGTCTTCATCGACCTCCTGGTGCCGGCTGCTTCCTGGGCCTATCCCCTCAGGTCCTCGATCGCAGAGGATCTCACCTAAGTCCCAGTGGCTTGGGTCCTCGCGGGCTCCTACAAGGGGCACTGCGGGCTTCCAAGGGTGAAGTCTTCCAGGGCCTTCTCCTCAGCGCTGCCTCCCAGCTGCGCCATCCACTGTGGGTTCCCACAGTGCATCACCATCTGTCTCAGCCGACTCAAGGGTCCACGCCCCTAACAGCTGCACAGTTGTAAAGAATGGGTGTCTGTGAGTATCCTACCTGAGCCCACTGTAAACCCCTTTTTCCTTGACGTTTGGTTTTTCTGTGGTAATGGGGAATTAATTCATGAATACTGTAAAGGGGGTGAAACTTTTTTTTATTGCAGCTAATTCAGCTTTAACTTCAGCCAGCTCCTTTTTCAAGGAAGAGAGCTCTGAACAAATTGGGCAAGCCCTAACTTTCCAGATGATTTCCCTCAAAATAAAGGTTCCACAATAGTTACATTGGATAGTCCTCATTTTGGTAAGTTTATTTGATGGATAGCACCTGAGGAATTACCAAATTTCCAAGTTATCTTGTTGCCAATTATGTATTTAGGCATACTATATCAGAAAAGCAAACCCAGGGGAGGGTAGGTAGAGGGGTAGGGTGGGAGGGAGTTAAACAGTTAACACTTGGCCAAGGCTATTCACTGGACACTATCTGCTATTGATTTTGAACTGACCCTCCCCCATATTTGCTAGCTAAGTTAAGCTTTTTACTTAGCTCTTCTTAAGAATCTGTAGTTATGTCTTTCTTCTTGAAGTTCAAAGCAGACTGAAGACTTGATTACCCCCTGCAATGCACTATGAGTCACCTGCCCAAAGCTGAATAGAACAATCCCCCCCTTTTTTTTTTTTTGTTTTTGTTTGTTTTGGTTTTTTTTGGCTTAAACAAACCCACAGCAATTTAATGCAGCAATATCAATATCTAGGAAAATATAGACACTACACAGAAACTACACAGAAAACAGAAACATATAACCAAGAAACACTCTAAAATGAGGATAAATTAAACTTTTATCTTAGCTGGTTCCAAGAATCTGTAGTTATGGCTTTCTCCTTGACATTCAAAGCAGACTTCTTAGGCACGTGCCTACTAGCAAGCCCGGACTTAACTTTTTCCTAACGACTCACCTGTCTATCCAGGCTTCTGGAACCTGGCCTTGTCTTCAACCTTGCTCCTTCGGATCCTGCTTCTCTGCTGCTTCCTGGCTCCCCGCCTTGGACATTATCTCCGGGATCAACCACGTTGAAGGCCGGCCTAAGACCAGCCAGCCCTGGTACCCAAGGGATCAACTTGTGGGGAATGAGGGCTGGTATTGAAGAAGCTCCAGTCGGCCTCCGCTTCCCATTCGGCCTTGCCTCTCGATGGTGGAGACCTGTGGAGGCTTTCCCCATGGGTAGTGCCAACTCCACCTCAGGCCAAGGATCCTTCTCCACAACATTACAAGGAGAGATTCAGGATGCAGTGGTATAAATAAATTTGAATGTTACTGTTTCAGTTTTGCATAACTTAAGTAGTCATATATTTATGGTGTATGTAAAAATGCCCTTATGAAGATGAGTTTATATATGCTTAAAATTTATATTTTGTTGATATATTGAAATATGTTGTCTTTTACATCATTTTAAGAAATAATGATCAACAAGTTGTAGGTGATACTGTGATATTGGATTCTATCACTAGCTTTCGAGAGCTATGTTTTCTTTTCCAGAACATTGAATGTAAAAACAAATTCCAGTTTATTTGCACTGTTATCACTGCATTCTCAGCCTGGTCTTTTACATTTTCTGCTTTATTTGAACTGTGAAATTTGCTTGTTCCACCTGAAATTTGCTAAAATCCTGGACTGCTTGTCCTTAAATCTGTATTGTGCACTCAATGTAAAAGCACCGTGAAAAACAATCTGGACTCAAATCCATCCATGCTGAGCAACTGAACAGAAGTTTGGAAACCAGGGTTCAAATCCCCACTGCTGCTCCTTGAGACAAGTCACTTTACCCTCTGTTGCAACAGGTAGAAACAGATTGTGAGCCCTCTGAGGACAGAGTAATAACTACAGTAACTGAATGTAATCCACTTTGAAGTACCGAAAAGTGGAATATAAAAATATAGTAAATAAATAAATCCTTCAACCACTTAATCATTTTCTCTATAGACTTTCTTTTTTGTAGCTCACCATCCTCCCCACGTCACTCCAAAAAAGTACTGTAAACCAGTTTTCATCATCTGAAAAAAAAAAGATCATGGGTACATGTTGAATCTTCCTACCAGCATCCTCTTTATTAAATACTATTGATCATTAAGTAACTCATCATTAAATTGTACATCATGGATTCACTGGAGTTCCATAATCCCTGACTCTTAAGTGGTCTGTGCTTTGGAGTCCAATGTTTGGGTTTTACAGTTATGCTGCTGATAAAACATTTTCAGCAGAATCTTTTCTAACATTCACTATTATTTTAGAGACTCAAATTTTCTCTTTTTATCTGTGCACAGAGACCAAAAAACTTAAGTAAAGCATTCTATAAAATGTGTATCCTTTAAAAGCTGACAGCTAAAATGTCAACAGGGGGCTGTGTAAATGAAGAGAGGGTAAAATAAAAAACACATATCATCATGCTAAAGTTAGAAAATCCATTGGGGATAATTTGGAACCTAGATATGTTGGAATTGAAGCAAGAAACATAAAAACTGTCTGATTTTGCATAGAAAAAAAGGTTGACACTTGCAGTTAATCTTACATATTGTTTAACTTTTGGATTTAAAAAATGTCCCAAAATGTCAACTCATTCATTAGCATGCAAAACTGATGCCATCTCTTTGGTAGAGGTTCTAAATGATTCCTACCAAACTCAAAATCTATAATGCAAATAAAAACTCCACCTAAAGATGAAACAGCTTCTGCCCCAAACATTATTAGCCTTAAAAATTGAATTAGCATATGAATTTGATTATAAGAAGTATTGTAAAGGAAAGGAGAAGAAATGGTGACCCATAGGTTCCCAAAGTCTTATGGTCTGTGGTTGAAGCACTCCCCCCGCCCCTCCCCCCATCATTCTGCCAGCTGTTGAAGATGAAGGGGACGTGAGCATGAGAAGGGATTGAGGAAAGGATGATTCTGGGAAGAAGATAGGAGGGAGGATAGGGAGGAGAGAAAGGGCTGCCCAAGCCATCCAATGAACTGGACTATATAGACACACATAGAGAAAATGTTCCTTATTTCTCATATTCATTAACATTTCAGAACCCTGGTGCACTTTGTAGTCTGGTGAATACAGTACTTCCTTTAACACACATGGTGTTGCGGCTAGACTGCTGTGAGGGTAGATGGTGGACCCTTGGGCCGGCCTACCGGTGACCACAGGGCAGGCTGGGAGGCGGAGGCGCGATCTGGCAAGGTTTCACCCGGAGCTTGGGGTCCCCCCGGGAGGAGCCCGTAGGGACCCAGGCCCTTGGGACTTGGGCACTGCTGAGAATGTCCAGAAGAGCTAGTGCGTAGGGAAGGCGGGAGGCCCACTAGGAGCTGAGCCGGCTACAGGTTTGCCAGAGAGTCAGAGTGACAGGCCGGGTCAGGAAGCGGGCCCAGAAGGTAACACTCGGGGCCAGAGCAGGCGGGCAGTGACAAAGAAGTCCGTGGCAACCCGGGTCAGGGCAGGCGGCGGGCTGTAGCGGAGTCAGAAGCAACCGGAGTCAGGGCAGGCCGCAGGCTGTAGCGAAGTCAGAAGCAAACCGGAGTCAGGGCAGGCCGCAGGCTGTAGCGAAATCAGAAGCAAACCGGAGTCAAGGCAGGCAGCAGGCTGTAGCGAAGTCAGAAGCGAACCGGAGTCAAGGCAGGTATCAGGGAGTCAACAGGAAACGCAAACAGGAAGCAACTAGTCAGCTAGGAACCTCGTTGCAAGGCGTTTAGTGAACGACTGAGCGCCGGTTATATCGGGAGCAGAGCGTGACGTCAGCTGAGGAGGCGGAGCCGGGCTTCCGGGAGCTGGACGCACAAGAGGAGCCTCTTCGCACACGCGCGAGGCCGGAGGAGAACAGGCCTGCAATGGCGTCCGCCACGTGGGAACCGCGCAGACGGAGGGCCTCCTGGGACCTGGGCTGAGTGGAATCCCGCGGCTGCTGGAGCGGAGGTAGGCGGGCCTGAGCCCGATCAGGAGAGGGGCGGTCGGGACCGCAACACATGGGGCATAGACATCAGTAAATTAGAAAGGATTATCTGTTAACATCCTTTTTATAATAATCTTTTACTGCACAGAACCTGGTTTTCTGTAGTCAGTAAGCAAAATAGCAATCTCAGCACTTTAGTTTTAAAAACAGGTTCTAACCTAGTTTAAATTATTGAACTAATCTGTCTGATTTTTATCCTCTTTGAGTGCATCTTTAAAGGAAAAAAAAGTTAATTTTTTTGGGGAATATGTAGACAGAGTTATTTCATCAATAGCAATTCATCCATTAAATCATCCACTGATTAATTAACACATTATTGCTTATTAGGAGACAGAAAAGAACTAAAAAGCAAGGAAAATCTCTGCAATATTTTGAATATCACGGATTGTTTCAGGGAACTGGAAACTTTACTTATCAATTTCCAGATAATGCCCCAGATCATTGCTACTTGTCAGCTCAATTCGTCTGACCCCCTTTTGGAATTAAACCATTGACTTACACTAGTGTCTCATTGGCTTTGCACTTTCCAATTTAAAGTTAATCCTTCTAAATCAGAAGCAATATAGTTTACGAAAAGATTAAAGTGTAATGCATTACCAGCTCCTCTTACAGCTGGAGAACCTATTTAGTTTAAAGACGTTATTATCATTTTAGGTGTTAGCCTAGACTCTTTATTGTCTTTCCAGTTCATATATCAAATCTGATGAAAGAATTCATATTTTTTTTGTGATTTGTTTGCAGGCTCAAACTTTTTCTGGACTCCTTGGATTTAAGTTATACACTCTCTTATTTTGAGTCACTTAGACTTTCTGTAGTTCTTCATTTCATGGGCTAACCTCTACTCAGATTAAAAGGTGCAAGTGGTTCAAAATACTGCAGCCAAAGTAAATTTTAATAAGTGTAAATATGATGATATCAAACCACTTTTAGTACACTTACACTGGCTCCCTATTTCTTTACTCATACAATTCAAAATTTGATGTCTCATGTTTAAAGCTTTTCTTTTTGGAAGTCTGCTTTATTTAGCATGTTTAGTAGTTCCTTATCATTCTTCTCGATCCTGACAGTCATCGCAGCAAGAACTTTTGATTTTTGCTATCTCCTAAGCAAATAAGACTCAAAACTGCATGGGAGATTACTTTTTTTCTGGTAAGCATCCAGCCTTTGGAACTCCTTACTATTGTCACTGTATTTGGAGAAAGACTATTTAAAATTTAGGAAGGCATTAAAATCTTTATTTTTCTGAAGGCCTCAGATATTTTATGATGAGATGTATTGTCTATGCGATGACTATATTATTTTTTATTATGATTGATGATGATGTATATCCTTCTTTCAATGAACATGATCATGGTAGTTGTCTTATTTACTATCCTGATCTAAAACTGAATTTCTGTTTTAGGGGTCTTTTTGTAAGTTTTAAATCTAGCTTTGGATGTATATTTAGATATCATTTTTATTATATAATTTTTAGCAGAACCTTGGATAACATTAGATTTTAGCATTTATTTTCATTATTCTTAGGAATAATGATCTATCTATATGTTTGTGTACTTGTAGCCTGGATTGGCCACTGTTGGAAACAGGATACTGGGCTTAATGGACCCTTGGTCTGACCCAGTATGACATTTTTTATTTTCATATGTTCTAACTTTTACCTGGTTTTTTGGGTTTTTTTGGCATCTTTAAGATATTATTTATCTATTATATCATTTTTCAGTAGTTCTTTAGATTGCACTAGCTTTTACTTATTTTAATGGTGCTATAGTTGTGGGATTTTTTTTAGCAATTTCTTAGTAATGTTTCATTTTTAATACTTTAATCTATACTTTATAGTATTTATTTTGCTATGTTTAATATCAATTTGTACATCATTTGGTTTATAAAATGTAAGAAAATGTGATTAATTAAGTAATAAATTGAAATTTAAATGTAAACACATTTTACAGTTTATAGACAAGCAACAATGTGTATCTGATTGAGAGACAATTGTAGAATCTGTACATTAAAAAAAAAAACCCACCATAGAAGAGTAATAAATGTAATTACGAAAAAAAAAACCCTTTGTCCTCTTGCAAGGAAAATACCCGAAAAAGGAGTTCCAAGGTTACAGCATTCCATCCAAAAAAGGAAAAAAAATATGAAAAGCTATCAAGCTGCTTAAAGAGAAAACGTTCTCCTTGCTGGTCTAATTGCTATGCTCCCCTATGTGAGACTTCTTTAGAATAAATTGTGCAGGCCTTGCAAATGGAGTCAGTGAGTATAGCCACATTCTGTCTTGGTTGTATGGATATAACCAGGATACATTTATGGAATCTTGTAGATGGACCCTTGATGGCAGGAAAGAAAGAGTTGTTGTAAGAAGACATTCCACTCATCAGGCTGATATTCCCAATGGCTTGCATTTATTCTGTTGATAGATTAGTTGCAGCTATTTACAAAGTCACTTTCTATTCTTTTCTTGGTCTGGCTATTTATTTTTCTTCCTTTGGTCTTCCAGCTCAATCAGAAATAGTTTTATTGAGTTATAACATCATAAGAGATTTTCTTTTCTTTTATATCCCTTCCAACTAATCTGTTCATTTATTAATTCATTTCATTTTAAGATGCCTGTTTATTAAAAGCTTCAAGTGATGTACAAATTGGCCAGTACAACATACATAGCCATCAATTCATTAAACCCACAGAAAAACTTCAGTTACATAATAAAATAACCTGGTATGCAGATAAAAGCAACTCTTAATAAATTAAAACTTCACTGAATGTTCATACTACAGGTTTTGATATCAAATAAAACTAGACCTGCACTCTAAAAGCCTTATTGAAAAGCCAAGTCTTACATCCCTTGTAAAGTACTGCCAGAACGTCCATAGCCCTCAAGTACTTAAGCATTGTATTCTACAGTACAGGACCATAACAAGAGAAAGCTCTCTTCCTGGTCTTATATTTTATGTCCTTGTGGGAGGACATACAGTGCACTGAAACCATTCTTGAGTAGATCATAACTGGCTATCCATTTAGTCCAGTCATTGCAGCAACAGTCTTTAGCTGGAGCTCATGCACCTGGACCCCTAGAAACCTGCAAATCTGGGTCATAGGTTTTGTCCCTAGATGCTGTGAATCCCTCCTGTACAATAAAAATATGATGATGTGATGATGATGATAAGGTGGCTAATCCTGTGAAAACATACAGTTAGCTTTATATGAGCAGTTCCCTTTATTTGCATTCAATGAATAGTGGATTGTACAGCATTTTTCTATATGGTCTAGTTGATCTTTATAGATTAATTTACATTTGTTTCACCTTATTGTGTGGTTTCTCTGTGTTGAGCATTTCAAAATAAAGCACAGCCCTACTAATAGCTCCCATTTAAGTGTCTTGTTGGAAAGATAGTTGTGGGATTTCACTCTCTCTAAACACCCTACCAAGTCCTCAAAAACTCTTATTTCTGGTGGCTCTCTCCATCTGGAAATTCTCTGGGATCCTAGTAAGCCCTCCACAGAATTGAAACACACCCTCACAACAGGGGCAGACAAGATCAGACCATTTCAATGGGTCAAGGTGTTAAATTTACTTAAGACAACCTTTCATACCGTTTCAGTTTACTTGCCTGTCTTCTACCTTTCAGTCAGTGCCAGGCCAGAGTGGCCTCTGTCTTCTTTTATAAGATTTTATTCATTTATATCAATACAAAACAACAACAATACAACCAAATCAATGCAAACAATATTTTAAGGGTCGGGTTTTTTAGCTAAAAAGTGCCATTCTCCACCCAGCAATAACCAGGCAATGTTGGAAACATGGGATTTTTTTGTAAACTGTGGCACTAAGACTTATAATTTGGGGTATTTTATTTATGTTTCTACAACTTATATTTCTCTTTCTATGTTTTAGAGTTTGATAATTATTCAGTGAGAAAGTTGTCATGAAACCTGTTAACAAGGACTGCTACATGAAGAATGCACACACAGTGATGAGATGTTAGTGAATATTAGACAGGGTGATTCACTAAAGGGGTCTTTTTTCTGTTTTTGATATGTTGCGTTTGGTGGGTTTTATGAGAGATTTTTCATTTTATGTCCTGCATGTGAATAATTAATAATTTATTAAATATTTATATAGACGTCTGGGTCCCCGATCACCCACCACAGAAGACTAACATTGGTGGCAGTGGACGGCATAAGCTACCTTTCCCTGACTCCCATGATTCCAAGTTCACTCCAGCCCTGCCCCATCCGTATTCCCTTGCTCACCAGCTCTGATGACAATGAAACAAATGGAGAACAGCGGCAGCTTTGCAGTGCCCCCAGCACATCCTCCCTCCTCCCTGCTGAGGCCCATGGGCTATGCTTTAAAACACATGGTCCAAAACGCATCATAATGCTTGGACCCCAGTAGGGGAGGAGGAAGGATGTTGGCTGAGCTGGTTGAGTGAGGGGATATGGGTGGGGCAGGAAGTGAGAATTTGTGATTGAAGGGGGTGGGGGGAGTGCATGAACTGGGAGCTTCATTTGGTGGAGGAGGGCATGAACTGGGGTGAGTGAGAGGTTCAATAGGGTGGAAGGGTGTTTGGGGTAAGTGAGGGATTTGCTGGGTGTGGGGAGGGAGTGACCTGGGCTGCGTAAGAGGTTTGTTGAGGATGGTAGTGAATAGGAGTAAGTGAGGGGTTTGTGGGAGGGAGGGAAGGAATGAACTGGGGTGAGTACTCATGCAAAACCTGCTGCGGTTTTTTGTGTGTTTGTGCACACGTTTTTTCCACACTGAACGCATTTTTACATACATTGTTAAGATAAGTATGGTAAAACCTGAGCAATTACATGCAAAAATACCCACTTATTACATCAGCCCCTAAGGGTAAAAAATAAAAATATGTACAAGTATTGGGGAAGATTTTCAAAGTCCTACACATGTAAATCCTCCTGGATTTACGTGCGTAGGGCTTTGAAAATCCTGCGTAGGTATTAAAAGCCTGCCAATTATGCGGAGGCAGACATTTTATAAAATATGAGGGTTATTTTAAAACGAGCTTGCATACACCCATATATATCAGCAAATGGCAACATACACTGATATCTTGCATACAAGTAGGCACATGTTATAAAATAGACCTTGCGCGTATATGTGTGCTACTAATTTTAAGCATGGACATGAAAAGATGGGCATAGTCAGCATTTGCACGCACAAGTGAGTACATTTTTACACTTGCAAGTGACAAGGAAATGGCCAGTTTAACCAGTTCGTGCACCACTTTTCCTAGTCTATATCTAGGTCATCAAGACCCCTTAGTTCTTTAGCCTGGCCTTTTCCCAGATTACCCAGACCGCTCAAGCCTTTATATGTGGGGAAAAAATAGTTTTATTCAGACATATACCTAATAAATAGCAGAAGTAAATCTGTGCAGAAATGCACTAGACACGCACCGGCATATGCACTTCCCTTGGTCCCACTGCAGATTGCCCATGCACTACCCCATTCCACCCCTTTTCACTTGATGAAAGATATTCAGGCATCGGTACTTGCATGCATATGTGGCAGGTATATAAAATGAGTCTCAGATACTCATTTGCTAGATGCTCACGCTTCTGTGCTTTTTGCCGTGCATCTCTTTTCAAATTCACCTTCAAGTGAATAAACCATTATGAAAATACTTGCATGCTTATTTGAAATCACCAGTTCCCCAATATCTCCACCATTTCATCCAATCCACTTCTAGTCCACCTGGTTCCTCTAGACTTCACCCTAAACTCCCACCAGTTTACCCAAACGTCACACTCAAAAACTGCAGCCAAGAAGTCCGACTTCACTTGTAGCAATCAATTAGCAGGTGTAAAAGTATATAAATATGTTCAGTGATGTATACTTATTAAAAAATATTAACTGCTGCATGAAACTTGTGAACCCCATCCCAGAACGCCCATCGATCATCCATTTTTTCAGCCAGTCAAATGTACATGTGAAATGAAAAATACACACACATATTCTTGAGGTTTATTAAATAGCATATCCATGAATATGTGCTATTTATGCACATATATGCAATTTTTATGCATAAAGCCTTTTAGAAAATGTACTCTAGGGTTTCATTAGAGCGTATAGTAAATAGAAAAAGATGCTATTATATATAATGTATGTTTACAGTAGGGATGTGCTTTCATTTTAATGACATTGTTGACATTGACTGTTTTTGCCATATCATTTCTAAATAAGAATGTTGCACCGGAGGTGGACCCTTAGGCCGAGGTGGGATTGATGCAACCCGTAGGTAGGGACCTACGGGTCCCCACCGTGGGCAGGTGGAGTGGGATGATGAACAGAGGCCAACTGGAGCTTCACCAATACAAGCCTTCATTTCCCGCGGGTTGAGCCTTTGGGTGCCGGGGCTGGCTGGACTTAGGTGGGCCTCTGTATGTCGTCAATGAGGAGATGGTGATCAGCCCAGAGACAGCAGAAGGGAGATGGTGCAGTCTTACACTGGATGAGATAGTGTCCTGGAGACTCGGGCGCCAAAGGAACGAAGACAGACAGGGGGCGCATGAGCAAGAGCAGGCCAAAGCTTGAATAGACCAAGTCAAGGAAGTAGGCTGAAAAGGGGTCAAAGAACAGGCTTAAATCAGGGCTGGCAGCAATCTGTAAGCAGTGGCAAGCAAGGCTGAGTTCTGAACACGGAGATGGTCAAGCGTAGTCAAACGATGCTGAGGTCTGGGTCTGGAGAGAAGCAACAATATAACATAGAAACATAGAAAAGACGGCAGAAGAAGACCAAACGGCCCATCCAGTCTGCCCAGCAAGATTTCACACTTTTTTTTTCTCATACTTATCTGTTACTCTTGGCCCATATTAGTAACTTTTTGGTTCTAGTTACCTTCCACCCCTGCCATTGATGTAGAGATCAGTGCTGGAGCTGCATCTAAGTGAAGTATCTAGCTTAATTGGTTAGGGGTAGTAACTGCTGCAATAAGCAAGCTACTCCCACGCTTATTTGTTTACCCAGCCTGTGCCATTCAGTCCTTGTTGGTTGTTGCCTGAATATAATTCAGGGCAATATAATTCAGGGCAACCAAAATGATAAAGGGGATGAAACAGCTTCCCTATGAGGAAAGGCTGAAGAGGTTAGGGCTGTTCAGCTTGGAGAAGAGACGGCTGAGGGGGGATATGATAGAGGTCTTTAAGATCATGAGAGGTCTTGAACGAGTAGATGTGAGTCGGTTATTTTCACTTTCGAGTAATAGAAGGACTAGGGGGCATTCCATGAAGTTAGCAAGAAGCACATTTAAGACTAATCGGAGAAAATTCTTTTTCACTCAACGCACAATAAAGCTCTGGAATTTGTTGCCAGAGGATGTGGTTAGTACAGTTAGTGTAGCTGGGTTCAAAAAAGGTTTGGATAAGTTCTTGGAGGAGAAGTCCATTAATGGCTATTAATCAAGTTTACTTAGGGAATAGCCACTGCTATTAATTGCATCAGTAGCATGGGATCTTCTTAGTGTTTGGGTAATTGCCAGGTTCTTGTGGCCTGGTTTTGGCCTCTGTTGGAAACAGGATGCTAGGCTTGATGGACCCATTTTGCAAAATGGCGGCGCAAAATGGCGGCGGCCGTAGACCAACACGATTCAATTGCAGGAGGCCGTTCCGGACCGCCGCTGGACCCCCAGGTAATTTAAGGCATTGGGGGAGGGGTTCGGGAGGGTGGGGGATTTAATTTAAAGGGTCAGGGGTGGGTTTTAGGGTGTTTTAGTGTGTCGGTTTTCCTGCCCTCCCCCTTTCCCCGATTTACGATTTTTTGACGATAAATCGGGGGAATTGGTATTGTATCGTGGCCCTAACGATTTTTGACGATTTAAAATATATCGGACGATATTTTAAATCGTCAAAAAACGATTCACATCCCTAGTAGGGACTGCATGCTCCTATTCATGTCTTTTTTTTTTTTTTACTAAAGTGGGTTACACAATCTTAGAGCAGCAACATCAATCCTCATCAAACGCTGACATCATGCAGGCCAACAGATCACGTGTGTGTGTGAACCTCCTGTTTTAAACTGTGCCATCACACATAGCCTATGTCTGATCTGCAGAAGTCATGTTGGTTGAAGGTCATAGTGCATCAGGCACCACTGATAGTCATGTGGTATAGCTATGTGCACATATGTATGTACCCTGACCATATGCTCTTTCTTAACCTTTAACCTATACCTATTACCTGTTACAATACAGCTGTGATCAATAAGCAACGTTAAGGCACATAGACTGAGCACTCCTAACAAACAAAACTTTGCAGATAGTTGTGCTACTAACATCACTGCACACATTTCCATACTTTCAGAGTTGCATGCCATTGGCAATGCCCCATATAAATCAAAAACTTGCTATATAGGAAGCCTCATTAAGTTTCAAGTGAACCTTCATACGATGCCACTGTTCAATTTGTGGCTATCTTCATGATAAGCCCTGTGAACTCTGAGGCTTTTTAATCATTAGGTCACTTGATACTATTGTTTTGATTCTTCCAAGTGAAATTATCACTTATGAAGCTATCGATGTCAGTCGCACTTATCTGGGTGAAGTCCACTAACATTAGTTGATCAAGCCGACATCGCAATGTTTCGGAGCTTTCAGACTCCTTCTTCAAGGGCTCGGCGTTGGTATTGGTAGACAGTTGGTGGACTGATTTGCTGTTTATGATGTTGTCAAATGGAACGGGAAATGTCTGTTGACAGAGTTTTTAGCGGTGCAGTCAGCTAGCGCTAAAGAATAAATTTTCGGTGCTGTGAGCTCAGCTAGCACTAAAGAATAAATTTTCGGTGTTGTATACTGCAATAACTCAACTTTCTGCAACAACCAGTTCTCCTCAATATTTTACTCCATCAATCTCCATTCCTGCAGATGTTTCAAAGATTATAGTGGAGCACGTGGTCAAAACTTCCAAGGAGGGGGCAGAGTTGAATCATACTTACCACAAAATTAAAGTTTTCTCTGGGAATGTCTCTAAACCTAGTAATGAAGGAGATTATAAAACCTGGCATATTCAGATTAAGTAATTATTGCAAGACCCAGACCTCACTGCAGGTGCTAAAAAAAGAAAATTATTTGAAAGTCTCCTCCCTCCAGCTTTAAATGTTGCCTCTTATATGGGGAAAAGTGCCACAGCAGAGCAGTACTAAGAGGAACTGGATAAGGCATATGGTAATGTAACTAGTTTGGAGGAACTGTTCTTCCAGTTCATAAAGACTCACCAGAATGCCAAAGAAAAATCTTCAGATTATTTGAGAAGGCTTCAGGTTCTGTTGCAGAGGGTTGTGGAGTGAGGAGTTTTCTTTGGACTTGCCCCTGATAGGCAATTACTGCAACAGTTTGTACGGGGATGCTGGGAAGAGACTCTGATTACCCGGTTGCATCTGAGAGACTTATTAGAGAACCAGTCTGAGAGGCTTCCGCAATACTCTGAGTTGCTATTTAAAATCAAATCAATGGAGGAGGAGAGAAATATGAAAGAATCTAGAAGGATACGTCATTTCAGAATTGCACAGATTAAACCTGCATGCAGAACTTGCACAGCAAATGACATAAGCATTGCTAAGTATGTGATGCCAGAGGCAAGTGAGTTTAAAGTGGAACCTGAGTCAAGAATATTTTCAGGAGAAGAAGGTAATTCTTTGCCCATTCCATTAGTCACTCATTATAGAACTGCCACCCTAGAAGTGGTGAATAACTCTGCTGCAAATAGCATGATGCAAGAAAATCCTTTGGTAAAGACAATACCCTCAAAGAGTAAACGCAATTCCAGGGTAGTGTCATTCTGTTATAACTGTGGAGAGGATGGCCACATGATGGGAGGATGCACCAATCCTGTGAATGCTGTTATAGTTCAACAGAAACTGTGTGGGAGATTTGAAGAAAAAAAGAGAACACCCAGTATCAGGCAGGCCTCAAACACTCCTTTAAACTAAAAAGGTGCTTTTGTGAGGGCGGACAAGGGTACCACATGAAAATTCACAAGGTCCCAAAAAGGAAACATCAAATAATTATACCCTGCCAAGTCCATTGCCAGATGATGCTTTAAAACATCTTGTGGGAGAAGTCTGCTCTGCGACAGCTTATTTAGATGGTGTGCAGTGCCCTTGTTTAGTGGACACTGGCTCTCAAGTGACATGTATAGCACAAACTTTCTATGAGAAATATTTTTCACATTGGAAGTTACAATCTCTAGAAGATCTACTTTGCGTTACAGGTGCAGGAGGCCAACCTGTCCCTTATTTTGGGTATATTGAAATTGAAATACAGTTTCCCAAGGAGGCCTGTGGAAGTGGAAACAAATATTCTGTTCTTGCCCTGGTTTGTCCTGATCAAAAGAACAAAACTTTGCCTCTGATAGTAGGGACAAACATTTTTAAATACCTAGTGTATGACTGTGAAGATTTGGCTGGCCCAAACTACATTAAGAAAGTAGCCATGAAAAAGGATTGGGTGACTATATATAAGATGTATGTTTCTCATCAGTGTTCCAGTCGGAAACTTACCAGGCCTGTGATGGCCAGATTGACCAGCACCAGACCAATAGTGGTTGCAAAGAATGCAGCCAAGGAAGTGGAATGCATCTTGAGGATGCCCAAACAGGTACAAAGCTTGCCAATGTTGCTTGAGGCTTCAGAAGAAAATCCTCTCCCTGGAGGTTTACTGGTGAAACCCCAACTTATCAGAACTGGCACCAAGTCACATGTAAAAGCCAAGGTATTATTGAAGAATGTATCGGATTGTAGCATCAAGTTGCCTCCCAGGGGGATGTTAGGTAAAGGTGAACCAGTTGATCTGGTAAGGGCCATGAGTGCTACAGACTTAACCCATATGGATGAAACTACACCAGGAGCTATTGGAGGTGGTGTCATGGAGTCTAAGGAAGTATCATTAGACTTCTGGGACTCTCCCATATCTGAAGAATTTAAACAGCATATAGAAAGAAGAATTAATCAGGAGGTAAAAGGAGCCTTCTCCTGTCATGACCTTGATGTTGGCTGTATCCCAGGGATAACATACAAGATTACTCTCATGGATCCACCTCCATTCAAGGAGCACACACGACATGTGTCTCCAGCTGATTTTGAAGATCTCAGGCAGCACCTGAAAGAATTATTATCCATAGGAGTGATTGAAGAATCTGATAGCCCTTATGCCTCACCTGTGATATTGGTCAGGAAGAAAAATGGCATTTTGAGGATGGTTGTTGACTATTGTAAGTTGAACAACATGACAAGAAAGGACTCCTATCCATTGCCTCGAATTGAAGAGACATTTGCTCTTCTGTCAGGCAGTAAGTGGTTTTCAGTGTTGGATCTTAAGAGCGGATATTATGAAAATCGAGGTGGAAGAGGCGTACAAGCCCAAAACTGCATTTACCATACCCTTTGGAAACTGGCAATTCAAGAGAATGGCACAAGGATTGACAAATGCGCCAGCAAGTTTTCAGAGGACGATAGAGAAAGTAATGGCTGACATTAATCTACATGAAGTTGTGGCCTTCCTAGATGATCTTATAATATTCTCTGACACATTGGAGCAGCATGAGGAATGGTTGATGAGGGTATTACAATGACTTTTGAAATGTGGATTGAAGCTCTTACCACCTAAATGCAAATTCTTCCAGAAGTCAGTGAAGTACTTGGGTCATCATATCTCTGAGGAGGGGATACTCCCCATGAGGAGAAACTTTCAGCCATTACCAAGTGGCCACAACCTAAGAACATTCGAGAGCTGCAGTCTTTCTTGGGATTTGAGGGCTATTACCAAAGATTTGTGAGCCAATTCTCATGCTTGGTGAAGCCACTCAGTAACCTGCTATTAGGATTATCAAGCAGTCGAGGGGATAAGAAAGGAGCCCTGATCCAAAGTCAGCAGCCATTAGGTGCTCGATGGACCTCAGAATGTCATACAGCATTCGAAGTTATAAAGGAGAAACTCCTTTATAACTTTATAATTTCCTTTATACAGTTGCTCCTGTATTGGCTTTTGCAGATTAGAAGCTACCCTATGTACTGCATACAGATGCCAGCACTACAGGTTTAAGAGCTGCACTTTACCAAGTTCAAGGAGGAAAGCTGCGAGAGATCTCATATGCCAGTCATGGACTCACTAAAAGTGAATGTAACTACCCCATCCACAAATTGGAGTTCTTGGCCCTTAAATGGGCAGTCTGCGAAAAGTTTCATGATTATCTATATGGAGCGTAGTTTAAAGTAGTAACAGATAACAATCCTCTGACATATATTCTGCTAAACTAGATGCTACAGGTCATCGATAGTTGGCATCCCTTTCATTGTACAACTTTGACATTGGCTACAAATCTGGCAAGACTAACATAGATGCTGATGGGCTGTCCAGGAGGCCACATGACCCTGTAGAGAATGATGAAGAGTTCTTGAAATATGAGGAACGGGTTGCCAAAATGTTATCTTGGGTGAAGATGGAGCAAGAAGATATGGATATTCTATCTAAAGTGGTATGTAAGGCAGCATTCAAAAAACATGATGTGACTGTTTTGACACATGTCTCAGAGGATTTGAGAGATGGTGACACACCCACGACACGTCATTCTACTCCCAAATCTGGGTGTGACTCTAATGACTTGGTGGAACTCTTGCCTGCTGGAGGAGATGCTATTCCTTATGATTTTGACATTCCAGACCCGTGGCCTGGACAGCCTACCCTACCTGGGTTTACTCTAAGCAAGTGGAGAGTGATTCAGATGGAAGACCCTTGTTTATCTCAGATCATAATGATGCTGGAGATGGATGAGAAACCTGGAGATTGAGACAGGCATCAGGAGCATTCAGAAGTAAAACTATTCTTCAGAGAATGGCAAAAACTATGTCTTCAAGAGGGAGTGCTCTTCAGGAAAGTAATGAGGAATGAAGAGCCATACCAGCAACTTGTAATCCCAAAGAAATATCATCAGAGAGCACTGGAAGGGGTACATGATGAGACAGGTCACCTGGGCTGTGAACAAACTTTGGATTTAGCATGTGCACGATTTTATTGTCCAAGAATGGCACAGGGAGTGGAGCAGTAGGTGAAGACCTGCGAAAGATGCGTGCGGAGAAAGGCTAAAGCAGAAAAGGCAGCTCCCTTGGTAAACATAAAAGCTTATGCTCCCATGGAACTAGTTTGCATTGATTTTCTCACTCTGGAGCCTGACGACAAGGACACACAAAATATCCTAGTAGCCACAGATCATTTTACTAAGTATGCTCAAGCATATCCCACTCAAGATCAGACTGCAAGAAATGTTGCTGTTACCTTGTGGAAAAATTTCATCTGTCACTATGGATTTCCAAAACGAATCCATAGTGACCAAGGAGCCAATTTTGAATCTGAACTCTTCTCAGAGCTATGCAAAATAACAAGCACAAAATCTAGAACCACTCCATACCACCCTTAGTGGAATGCAAGATTTGGTGAGAGAAGTAACGGTGGTGGGGCCACTTGGCAACAGTGATCATAACATGATCAAATTTAAACTAATAACTGGAAGGGGGACAATAAGTAAATCTGCAGCTCTAACACTAAATTTTAAAAAGGGAAACTGATAAAATGAGAAAAATAGTTAGAAAAAAACTGAAAGGTGCAGCTGCAAAGGTTAAAAGTGTTCAACAGGCATGGACATTGTTTAAAAATACAATCCTAGAGGTGCAGTCCATATGTATCCCACGCATTAAGAAAGGTGGAAGGAAGGGAAAACGATTACCGTCATGGTTAAAAGGTGAGGTGAAAGAGGCTATTTTAGCCAAAAAAAATCTTTCAAAAACTGGAAGAAGGATCCATCTGAAGAAAATAGGATAAAACATAAGCATTGTCAAGTTAAGTGTAAAACATTGATAAGAGATGCGAAGAGAGAATTTGAAATTAAGTTGGCCATAGAGGCAAAAACTCATAATAAAAACTTTTTAAAATATATCCAAAGCAAGAAACCTGTGAGGGAGTCGGTTGGACCATTAGATGACAGAGGGTTTTTTTATTTTATTTATTTATTTATTAAAGGCTTTTATATACCGAATTTCTTGATACAAATCAAATCAACTCGGTTTACATCGAACAAGTAGAAACTATAACCAACCAAACAGTAGAGACGATTTGAAGGAGAATAAAGTTACATTATAACAAGGATGTGTAAACTTGGAGTAGGAAATAAGAAGGGGGAATAAAGATTATAATATACATTGGAGTATGCGAGGGAGGCAAGGAGCAGTCCTCACAATAATTTGTAAACGTTCTCTTAATAATTTATATACATGGTTTAGCGCTTGTTTATATACATAGTTGCTAGAACAGTTATAAGTCAGGCTGTTGGGCTGGTGTCGGTGAAAGCTCGGCTGAACAGCCATGTCTTTAATTTCTTTTTAAAAGTTAGTAGGCATGATTCCTGTCTGAGGTCCGGAGGCATGGTGTTCCAGATGGAGGGACCTGAGATGGAGAATGTCCGGTCCCTGATATTTGAGTGTTGTATAGCTTTGATAGAAGGTACATGTAGGGATCCCTTGTAGACATCCCTTAAAGGTCTAGAAGTTGAGTGCAGTTTGAGGGGGTATCGTAGATCAAGAGGGGTCTGATGGTGAATATTTTTGTGGCTCAATGTAAGGGATTTATGAAGAATCCTGAATTGTACTGGGAGCCAATGGAGATCTTTTAGAATGGGAGAGATATGCGCTCTTCGATTGGTATTTGTCAAAATTCTCGCCGTTGCATTTTGGAGTAACTGGAGGGGTTTTACAGTGGAGGCCGGGAGTCCTTGCAATATGGAATTACAGTAGTCAATTTTGGTAAATAGAATGGCTTGGAAAACAGATCTATAATCATAATGGAATAGGAGCAGTTTGAGTTTTTTGAGTACTTGTAACTTGTAGAAGCACTCCTTTGTAGTGTGTTTTATGAATTGCTTTAGGTTCAGGTGATTGTCAATGATGACTCCTAGATCGCTAGCGTGGGATGTTTGTATGATTGTCTGCATCTGGTGTTGAAAAGGACTGTTTTCTGGGGTGATTAGTAATAGTTCAGTTTTGGAAGTGTTGAGCACTAGATTGAGGCTTGAGAGGTGATGACTGATCATTTGCAGATGGGAGTCCCATAACTTGATTGTTGATTCGAGTGTATTGGATATTGGGATTAAAATTTGAACGTCATCTGCATAAATATAGAACTTGAGATTCAGGTGTGTGAGTAAATGGCAGAGAGGTAGAATGTAAATATTGAACAGTGTAGGCGATAAAGAAGAGCCATGGGGGACTCCGAATGGTGCTTTTAGCCTCTATTACTAAGGAAGGAGTCGAACCAACTAAGGGCTGATCCTGTAATACCTATGTCTGAAAGACGGTTTAGTAGGGTATTGTGATTTACCATATCGAAAGCTGCAGAGATGTCAAAAAGAGCTAAGAGGAATGATTGTCCTTTATCAAAGACAATGTAAACTTGATCGAGGGTTAAAGGGGCTCTTAGGGAAGATAAGGCCATTGCAGAAAGACTAAATGAATTATTTGCCTCCGTGTTTACAAATGAGGATGTTGGGGAGATACCAGTTCCGGAGATGGTTTTCAGGGGTGATGAGTCAGACGAACTGAATGAAATCACTGTGAACCTGGAAGATGTAGTAGGCCAGATTGACAAACTAAAGAGTAGCAAATCACCTGGACCGGATGATATGCATCCTAGGGTCCTGAAGGAACTAAAAAATGAAATTTCTGATCTATTAGTTAAAATTTGTAACCTATCATTAAAATCATCCATTGTACCTGAAGACTGGAGGGTGGCCAATGTAACCCCAATATTTAAAAAAGGCTCCAGGGGTGATCCAGGTAACTATAGACCAGTGAGCCTAACTTCAGTGCCGGGAAAAATAGTGGAAACTATTCTCAAGAACAAAATTGTAAAGCATATAGAAAGACATGATTTAATGGAACATAGTCAACATGGATTTACCCAAGGGAAGTCTTGCCTAACAAATCTGCTTCATTTTTTGAAGGGGTTAATGAACATGTGGATAAAGGTGAACCAGTAGATGTAGTCTATTTGGATTTTCAGAAGGCGTTTGACAAAGTCCCTCATGAGAGGCTTCTACGAAAACTAAAAAGTCATGGGATAGGAGGCGATGTCCTTTCGTGGATTTCAAACTGGTTAAAAGACAGGAAACAGAGACTAGGATTAAATGGTCAATTTTCTCAGTGGAAAAGGGTAAACAGTGGAGTGCCTCAGGGATCTGTACTTGGACCGGTGCTTTTCAATATATATATAAATGATCTGGAAAGGAATACGACGAGTGAGGTTATCAAATTTGCAGATGATACAAAATTATTCAGAGTAGTTAAATCACAAGCAGACTGTGATACAATGCAGGAGGACCTTGCAAGACTTGAAGATTGGGCATCCAAATGGCAGATGAAATTTAATGTGGACAAGTGCAAGGTGTTGCATATAGGGAAAAATAACTGTTGCTGTAGTTACACGATGTTAGGTTCCATATTAGGAGCTACCACCCAGGAAAAAGATCTAGGCATCATAGTGGATAATACTTTAAAATTGTCAGCTCAGTGTGCTGCAGCAGTGAAAAAAGCAAATAGAATGTTAGGAATTATTAGGATGGGAATGGTTAATAGAACGGAAAATGTCATAATGCCTCTATATCGCTCCATGGTGAGACCACACCTTGAATACTATGTACAATTCTGGTCGCCGCATCTCAAAAAAGATATAGTTGTGATGGAGAAGGTACAAAGAAGGGCAACCAAAATGATAAAGGGGATGGAACAGCTTCCCTATGAGGAAAGGCTGAAGAGATTAGGGCTGTTCACCTTGGAGAAGAGACTGCTGAGGGGGGATATGATAGAGGTCTTTAAGATCATGAGAGGTCTTGAACGAGTAGATGTGACTAGGTTCTTTTCACTTTCGAATAATAGAAGGGCTAGGGGGCATTCTATGAAGTTAGCAAGTAGCACATTTAAGACTAATCGGAGAAAATTATTTTTCACTCAACGCACAATAAAGCTCTGGAATTTGTTGCCAGAGGATGTGGTTAGTGCAGTTAGTGTAGCTGGGTTCAAAAAAGGTTTGGATAAGTTCTTGGAGGAGAAGTCCATTAATGGCTATTAATCAATTATACTTAGGGAATAGCCACTGCAATTAATTGCATTAGTAGCATGGGATCTTCTTATTGTTTGGGTAATTGCCAGGTTCTTGTGGCCTGGTTTTGGCCTCTGTTGGAAACAGGATGCTGGGCTTGATGGACCCTTGGTCTGACCCAGCATGGCAATTTCTTATGTTCTTATGTTCTTATGAGATTTCAGACCTATTAGTAAAATCATCCATTGTACCTGAAGACGGAAGGGTGGCTAATGTAACCCCAATATTTTAAAAGGGCTCCAGGGGCGATCCGGGAAACTACAGACCAGTTAGCCTGTCTTCAGTGCCAGGAAAAATAGTGGAAAATGTTCTAAATATCAAAATCACAGAACATACAGAAAGACAAGGTTTAATGGAACAAAATTAGCATGGCTTTACCCAAGGCAAGTCTTGCCTCACAAATCTGCTTCACTTTTTTGAAGGAGTTAATAAAGAGGTAGATAAAGGTAAACCGGTAGATGTAGTGTATTTGGATTTTCAGAAGGTGTTTGACAAAGTTCCTCATGAAAGGCTTCTAAGAAAAGTAAACAGTCATGGGATAGGTGACAATGTCCTTACATAGATTACAAACTGGCTAAAAGACAGGAAACAGAGAGTAGGATTAAATGAACAATTTTCTCAGTGGAAGGGAGTGGGCAGTGGAGTGCCTCAGGGATCTGTATTGGGACCCGTACTTTTCAATATATTTATAAATGATCTGGAAAGGAATACAACGAGTGAGGTAATCACCTTTGCAGATTATACAAAATTATTCAGAGTAATGAAATCACAAGTTGAGTGTGATAAATTGAAGGAAGACCTTGTGAGACTGGAGAATTGGGCATCCAAATGGCAGATGAAATTTAATGTGGACAAGTGCAAGGTGATGCATATTGGGAAAAATAATCCATGTTATAGTTATACAATGATAGGTTCCAGATTAGGAGCTACCACCAAAGAAAGAAATCTAGGCGTCACAGTGGATAACACATTGAAACCATCAGTTCAGTGTGCTGTAGTAGTCAAAAAAGCAAACAGAATTTTGGGAATTATTAGAAAGGGAATGATGAATACAATGGAAAATGTCGTAATGCCTCTGTATCGCTCCATGGTGAGACTGCACTTTGAATACTGTGTACAGTTCTGGTCACCACATCTTTAAAAATATATAGTTGCGATGGAGAAGGTACAGAGAAGGGCGGTCACAATGATAAAGGGGATGGAACACTCCCCTGAGGAAAGACTAAAGAGGTTATGACTTTTCAGCTTGGAGAAGAGACGGCTGAGGGAGGATATGATAGAGGTGTTTAAAATCATGAGAGGTCTAGAATGGGTAAATGTGAATTGGTTATTTACTCTTTCGAATAATAGAAAGACTAGGGGGCACTCCATGAAGTTAGCATGTGGCACATTTAAAACTAATTGGAGAAAGTTCTTTTTCACTCAATGCACAATTAAACTCTGGAACTTGTTGCCAGAGGATGTGGTTAGTGCAGTTAGTCTATCTGTGTTTAAAAAAGGATTGGATAAGTTCTTGGAGGAGAAGTCCATTACCTGCTATTAATTATGTTGACTTAGAAAATAGCCACTGCTATTACTAGCAACAGTAACATGGGATAGACTTAGTTTTTGAGAACTTGCCAGGTTCTTATGGCCTGGATTGGCCACTGTGAGCTGAGCTTGTTGGACCCTTGGTCTGACCCAGTATGGCATGTTCTTATGTTCTCTCACAACCCCCCTGCTTACCCTCCCTGATCTCTCTCACACCCCCTTGATGTCTTACCTCCCTTGCTCTCTCTCTCACACCCTCCTGCTCACTCCCCTGCTCTCTCTCTCGCACCCCTCCCCCACTTTCTTGCCCCTTCCCCATACTCTCTCTCTCTCACACACATCCCTCCCCCTCCCCTCTTCTCTCTCCCTTCACCTTCCCCTCCTCTCTCAGTCCCCCTTCATACCCCCTCCCTCACTCCCTGCTTTGCACCCCCTCCCTCACCCTCTCCCTTTCCCCCTCACCCCTCCCCTTCCCCTCCCCTCTCTCACACCCTTCCTCACACACACACATACCTCTCTACACTCAATTATTCTCACCGGGACCTTCATCATTGCTGCAAGCGGAGTGCGTCCTGAGGCAAGTGGGGGTCTTCATCTTCGCTGCGAATGGTGCGCTGGGGGCCTTCATCTTTGTTATGTATGGCACATGCTCTATTCGTGGCATGCTGGGGTCTCCTCTGCCATTTTCTGTGCAAAATTTGGCAATTCTGTGCGGGGGGGGGGGGGGGATTCTGCACAAATTATGTGCTCCACTAGTGCAGAATTCCCCCAGGACTAACAAATGAAAACACAACATTATCTGATTCCCAATTTTGCCTTCATGCTCCTGTTGGCTCCCCTAGAAGCCAAGGCAACCTACATGACATTACGACTGGCAAGCCCCTCATCTTTTGCACATACTGAAAACTGCAGCAGGTAGCACAGTTGCTTTCACCAATGCTGTAATGGAAGGTGTGCTCCTACAGCACTGTGATGTGTTCAGTACTGTTGGCACCTAGCTCCAATTTAATGGACACGTAAATTGTGTTCTACTTTTGAAGTCTGCACATGCTGCCATTTCATCACATGTTCAGATATGTTTTTAGGCAAACTAAGACTCTCAGTACATGCAGGCGTACCAGTAAGAGGACAATTGGATGTATGTATCCTGGAAATCACTATGCAGTTCTAAATCCTATTATACACATACAGTGGTTCTGTAACTGGTGAGGTACTGGTGTTACGTTGACCTGGGCATGCCCATTTACTGTAAGCACACCCACTACAGGAGTATAACTTCACCTGCATACCTTTAAGTACTTAGGAATGAGGGTGCAGTATTGGAAATCTGTCACTCAAGCATTTAACTGTCTACCTCTTACTTTCACATGGATGTTTCACCTTCACTGGTATTTGAGATTTACTGCTTTTGAATAGGTGTCAAGGAACATGTAGGGTGACATCACACTTATAGCAGCATGTCATCTACAAGTGAGCACTAGAATGCAGTAGGGATGTGAATCGTTTTAGGACGATTAAAATTATCGTCCGATAATTTTAATATCGTCTTAAACCGTTATGGAACACAATACAATACAGATTCTAACGATTTATCGTTATAAATCGTTAGAATCGTGAGCCGGCACACTAAAACCCCCTAAAACCCACCCCCGACCCTTTAAATTAAATCCCCCACCCTCCCGAACCCCCCCCAAATAACTTAAATAACCTGCGGGTCCAGCGGCGGTCCGGAACGGCAGCGGTCCGGAACGGGCTCCTGCTCTGAATCTTGTCGTCTTCAGCCGGCGCCATTTTCCAAAATGGCGCCGAAAAATGGCGGCGGCCATAGACGAAAAAGATTGGACGGCAGGAGGTCCTTCCGGACCCCCGCTGGACTTTTGGCAAGTCTCGTGGGGGTCAGGAGGCCCCCCACAAGCTGGCCAAAAGTTCCTGGAGGTCCAGCGGGGGTCAGGGAGCGATTTCCCGCCGCGAATCGTTTTCGTACGGAAAATGGCGCCGGCAGGAGATCGACTGCAGGAGGTCGTTCAGCGAGGGTTCCGGCGCCTCGCTGAACGACCTCCTGCAGTCGATCTCCTGCCGGCGCCATTTTCCGTACGAAAACTATTTGCGGCGGGAAATCGCTCCCTGACCCCCGCTGGACCTCCAGGAACTTTTGGCCAGCTTGTGGGGGGCCTCCTGACCCCCACGAGACTTGCCAAAAGTCCAGCGGGGGTCCGGAAGGACCTCCTGCTGTCCAATCTTTTTCGTCTATGGCCGCCGCCATTTTTCGGCGCCATTTTGGAAAATGGCGCCGGCTGAAGACGACAAGATTCAGAGCAGGAGCCCGTTCCGGACCGCTGCCGTTCCGGACCGCCGCTGGACCCGCAGGTTATTTAAGTTATTTGGTGGGGGATTTAATTTAAAGGGTCGGGGGTGGGTTTTAGGGGGTTTTAATGTGCCGGTTTTTCGATTTTTCGATTTTTTCGATTTTTAACGATTTTTAACGATTTTTCACGATATTTTACCCCCCCAAACGGCAACAATACGATTCCCTCCCCCTCCCAGCCGAAATCGATCGTTAAGACGATCGAGGACACGATTCACATCCCTAGAATGCAGTCTGCTGGTGAGGGCTTGCAGGCCACACCATGTTAGGTAGGCCACTAAGTGTAATGCCACACATGCCTTTTTTACTGCCACTATTAGACAGAACACATAGTGGCAGCGACATATCTTTCATGTAATGTTTAATTTCACAAATGTATTTCAAGTACAGTGTACTAATGCTTTGTGAATACGAATCCAGAGTATCCATACATGGGTTATGAAACACGGTGCGCTACAAAGTCAAGCAGTGAGAGAAAGAAAAGGGCTAGCAAGGAGAGGAGCAGTTAACAGGCTGCAGGCGCCCCTCCCCTGGAAGGGTAAGTGGTAGGTGAGGCCTATCAGGCACAGTGTCTTTGTATAAGGTTTTTATGATTCTGGCTGCCATTCAGAACAGTATCTCGGGTTCATGCAGGGAGACATGGGGATCCTGGGGGAGATCCAGACATAGGTCCATTGATACTCCATGGAGTACAGCCAGATTATGAAATACACAGCACAGCAGCTCAGTCTTTGCAACTTTGGGTGGGGCATACATTAAAGCTCCATCATTCTTGACCAAACAGCAAAAATTACTTTTCAGAAGGTGTGTTCTATGACACAGTGGGTAGCACATAAGGTCTCATTGTACCTTGACTCTGCCGGCGGGTTAGAAATGCGCATGGGGGTGAGAAGGCAGGGCCTGCAACCATACCTTAAATCTCCTACAGCAATGAATGATTGCATTGTCACTTGCAGATGTGATAGCAGCAAAAGCCATGTTTCATGCTGTGCATGTGAAAGTGGCAGCTCTGCAGCCTATCCTCCATAGAAACCCATTAGTGTGCCCACACACAGGAAACATGGCAGGTCACCAACATGCACAGGATAGTGGTCATGCTACCGGTGTGTTAGGCTGTACAGAAACAATGTGCCACAATCTTTGTGATGCCTCAGTAACGGCCTACACATGATGGTGCTGTGCCAGCGGTGTGGACGGGTCAAGCTTAAGATTCACCAGTGACATTGTAAGAACTCCCAAGGGGAGGATGGGAATGGGGCCTTTCTACTAATGTAGACGTGCAAAGTGTATAGTGGTTCCTCACTCAGTAACCTTTAGGTCCCGTGCATTGTTTGTCCTCACTCATTTTTCCGTCCTGTGAAACATGGGGGACAAAAAGCCATGGCCTGGGCCAATGGCCTGCATACGTGACTGTACAAGGCACTTGATATGCTACCAATTGTAACCTCCTCGACAGCCACCTCCCATTTGGGTGCCATTAGCCAGATACACATAGGCAGACATGGAATTGACAAACAAAAGTATGTCTTACCTACAAGCCAACCATCACCATACAGGCCAGCCTCAAAATTGTTAAAGAGCCCTGATTGCTTAAGGATAAAGGAATCATGTGCGGCTCCTTGGTACCTGGCCACCACATCCAGGATGTGCATTCCAGTGTCGCAGACCACTTGGATGTTCAGGAAGTGGATGCGCTTTCTGTTGGGATACGTCTTCTCCCTCTGATGGGGTGGAATGATGGCCACGTGAGTGCAGTCGATAGCTCCATCAATATTGGGAAAGTGTGCAAAGGCATAGAAACCTCTCTTCAAATCCATCAACTGCTGCTGGTTGTGAGGAAATTTGATGTAGCATTTAATGCGGTCAGTGACTGCTTTGATAACCTAGTCAAGACAGCAAGGGAAGTGGTTTGGGACATTCCCCCCCCCCCCCCCCCCCCCCCCGATCCCTATTGTAGTTTGGAAAGATCCACTTGCTGTGAAATGCAGGATGGCCAAGAGTTTGGTATGGCCAGGATGGCGTGGGACCTTTGGGTGACCGGATCCAGATCCCCTCGGATGTCTTCATATAATTCCTGGATTGCCCAAGAGCTGAGGTGATTCCTGCTAACTACAAAGTCCTCTGGCATCCCCAGCAAGGAGATGTGTGGAAGAAATATATGCTCCCTGTATTTCCAGCATTGTTGCTGCCTGCCTGCCTGTCTGCCGGAGTGGACCCAGAGCCAGTGGCACCAGAGCCTCTGCTTGCACTGCTGGTACTTCCCTCGGAGGGCTTGGAAGTAGCCTTGGTTGTTCCTCTTCCACGTGTTGTTATCTGCAGTGAGGCTGGTGAGGCATCAAGTACGTCTGTACAAGTAAACGACACAAACCAAATGACTTTAGGAAAGTTGACTGGGTAAAAAACAAGCATTTTTATTGGTCCATGAAGGCCTGGTAGGTGTGTCAATGTTTTGTAGGGATGTGCATTCGGATTGACCGCATATGGAAAACGCAACTCAATATTTTTTTTTAACTTAAAAAAAAGATGGGGCGTATACGAGCAGATTTCCGACATAAATGAACATAGATATGTCGGATACGGCGAATCGCCATGCGCGCGCTTTCTCGCCACCATTACCTGCGACTCGAGCTCGGAGCCCCGGATTACCTGAAAATGGCGGCGCCCCTGCGGTAACCATGCCAACCTGTCTGACCCTGTCCTGTGAGTCTCAGTGACTCACAGGAAAGGGTGGGACAGGTCGGCATGGATACCGGAACGCAGCGAATCTGCGTTCACCTTTTCAGAGAAGCACTGAATGCAGCGAATCGCGCTGTCATTCCGTGCTTCTCTGAGGATTTCCTGACGAGCCAGCAGCACTATAAAAGCAGCAGCAGCACGAGGACTGACGGACATTGTCAGCGATTCAGTGGGGAGGTGGGATCGGGATCGGGATCGTGCAGGGTGGGCTTAGGCAGGCTGAGGCAGAGAAGATAGCAGAACCCGATTTGATAGACAACACAGAACAGAACCAGATTTGATAGACAACACAGAACAGATTCTTTGTTAGGGAAAAAAAAAAAAGAACATTCTTATTGAGTGAGTCTGTACATTTTATCCTGGGCAGTGCCAGGCAGGGCTGGCAGTACTCTGCCTCATATTTGCTATTTTTAAACAGACTTAAAAGCATTCTCCTTGAGTGGTTCAGTGCTGGCTGGGCAGCAGTTCCAGGGCTGGGAGTACTCTGCCTCATATCTACTTTAGTTCTATGTGCACTGCAGTGCACACAGACAGACACATTCCGTGCATTGCCAGGCAGGCAGTGAGGCAGTGGGCATTGTAAACAGAGTGAACATTGCCCTTCAGCGAGTCTGTTACATTTGCTATTTTTAAACAGACTTAAAAGCATTCTCCTTGAGTGGTTCAGTGCTGGGTGGGCACTGGGCAGCAGTTCCAGGGCTGGGAATACCCTGCTTCATATCTACTTTAGTTCTATGTGCACTGCAGTGCACACAGACAGACACATTCCGTGCATTGCCAGGCAGACAGTGAGGCAGTGGGCATTGTAAACAGAGTGAACATTGCCCTTCAGCGAGTCTGTTACATTTGCTATTTTTAAACAGACTTAAAAGCATTCTCCTTGAGTGGTTCAGTGCTGGGTGGGCACTGGGCAGCAGTTCCAGGGCTGGGAGTACCCTGCCTCATATCTACTTTAGTTCTATGTGCACTGCAGTGCACACAGACAGACACATTCCGTGCATTGCCAGGCAGGCAGTGAGGCAGTGGGCATTGTAAACAGAGTGAACATTGCCCTTCAGTGAGTCTGTTACATTTGCTATTTTTAAACAGACTTAAAAGCATTCTCCTTGAGTGGTTCAGTGCTGGGTGGGCAGCAGTTCCAGGGCTGGGAGTACTCTGCCTCATATCTACTTTAGTTCTATGTGCACTGCAGTGCACACAGACAGACACATTCCGTGCATTGCCAGGCAGGCAGTGAGGCAGTGGGCATTGTAAACAGAGTGAACACATTCTCCTTCAGTGGTTCAGTGCTGGGTGGGCAGCAGTTCCAGTGCTGGGAGTACCCTGCCTCATATCTACTTTAGTTCTATGTGCACTGCAGTGCACACAGACAGACACATTCCGTGCATTGCCAGGCAGGCAGTGAGGCAGTGGGCATTGTAAACAGAGTGAACATTGCCCTTCAGCGAGTCTGTTACATTTGCTATTTTTAAACAGACTTAAAAGCATTCTCCTTGAGTGGTTCAGTGCTGGGTGGGCAGTGCCAGGGCTGGCACTGGCAGTTCTCTGCCTCATATCTACTGAAAAGGAAGCTTGTTCTCTGTGCATTCACTGCACACACACAGACAGACACATTCCGTGCATTGCCAGGCAGGCAGTGAGGCAGTGGGCATTGTAAACAGAGTGAATATTGCCCTTCAGCGAGTCTGTTACATTTGCTATTTTTAAACAGACTTAAAAGCATTCTCCTTGAGTGGTTCAGTGCTGGGTGGGCAGCAGTTCCAGGGCTGGGAGTACTCTGCCTCATATCTACTTTAGTTCTATGTGCACTGCAGTGCACACAGACAGACACATTCCGTGCATTGCCAGGCAGGCAGTGAGGCAGTGGGCATTGTAAACAGAGTGAACATTGCCCTTCAGCGAGTCTGTTACATTTGCTATTTTTAAACAGACTTAAAAGCATTCTCCTTGAGTGGTTCAGTGCTGGGTGGGCAGTGCCAGGGCTGGCACTGGCAGTACTCTGCCTCATATCTACTGAAAAGGAAGCTTGTTCTCTGTGCACTCACTGCACACACACAGACAGACACATTCCGTGCATTGCCAGGCAGGCAGTGGGCATAAACAGAGTGAAGATTGGCCTTAAGCGAGTCTGTTCAATTTGTTATTTTTAAACAGACTTAACCGCATTGTCCTTGAGTGGTTCAGTGCTGGGTGGGCAGCAGTTCCAGGGCTGGGAGTACCCTGCCTCATATCTACTGAAAAGGAAGCTTGTTCTCTGTGCACTCACTGCACACACACAGACAGACACATTCCGTGCATTGCCAGGCAGGCAGTGGGCATAAACAGAGTGAAGATTTGCCTTAAGCGAGTCTGTTCAATTTGTTATTTTTAAACAGACTTAACCGCATTGTCCTTGAGTGGTTCAGTGCTGGGTGGGCAGCAGTTCCAGGGCTGGGAGTACCCTGCCTCATATCTACTGAAAAGGAAGCTGGTTCTCTGTGCACTCACTGCACACACACAGACAGACACATTCCGTGCATTGCCAGGCAGGCAGTGGGCATAAACAGAGTGAAGATTGGCCTTAAGCGAGTCTGTTCAATTTGTTATTTTTAAACAGACTTAACCGCATTGTCCTTGAGTGGTTCAGTGCTGGGTGGGCAGCAGTTCCAGGGCTGGGAGTACCCTGCCTCATATCTACTGAAAAGGAAGCTGGTTCTCTGTGCACTCACTGCACTCACACAGACAGACACATTCCGTGCATTGCCAGGCAGGCAGTGAGGCAGTGGGCATTGTAAACAGAGTTAAGATTGCCCTTCAGCGAGTCTGTTCAATCTGCTATTTTTAAACAGACTTAACCGCATTGTCCTTGACTGGTTCAGTGCTGGGTGGGCAGTGCCAGGGCTGGCACTGGCAGTACTCTGCCTCATATCTACTGAAAAGGAAGCTTGTTCTCTGTGCACTCACTGCACACACACAGACAGACACATTCCGTGCATTGCCAGGCAGGCAGTGGGCATAAACAGAGTGAAGATTGGCCTTAAGCGAGTCTGTTCAATTTGTTATTTTTAAACAGACTTAACCGCATTGTCCTTGAGTGGTTCAGTGCTGGGTGGGCAGCAGTTCCAGGGCTGGGAGTACCCTGCCTCATATCTACTGAAAAGGAAGCTTGTTCTCTGTGCACTCACTGCACACACACAGACAGACACATTCTGTGCATTGCCAGGCAGGCAGTGAGGCAGTGGGCATTGTAAACAGAGTGAACATTGCCCTTCAGCGAGTCTGTTACATTTGCTATTTTTAAACAGACTTAAAAGCATTCTCCTTGAGTGGTTCAGTGCTGGGTGGGCAGCAGTTCCAGGGCTGGGAGTACCCTGCCTCATATCTACTGAAAAGGAAGCTGGTTCTCTGTGCACTCACTGCACTCACACAGACAGACACATTCCGTGCATTGCCAGGCAGGCAGTGAGGCAGTGGGCATTGTAAACAGAGTGAAGATTGGCCTTCAGCGAGTCTGTTCAATCTGCTATTTTTAAACAGACTTAACCGCATTGTCCTTGACTGGTTCAGTGCTGGGTGGGCAGTGCCAGGGCTGGCACTGGCAGTACTCTGCCTCATATCTACTGAAAAGGAAGCTTGTTCTCTGTGCACTCACTGCACACACACAGACAGAAACATTCCGTGCATTGCCAGGCAGGCAGTGAGGCAGTGGGCATTGTAAACAGAGTGAAGATTGGCCTTCAGCGAGTCTGTTCAATCTGCTATTTTTAAACAGACTTAACCGCATTGTCCTTGACTTGGTCCGTTCATTTTGTTATTTTAAACAGACTGAGCATTCTTCTTGAGTGGGTCTGTTAATTTAGTTATTTTAAACTGACCGAACATTATTATTGTGGGACAGTGGGCAGTGTTACCACTAGTACTCATTGACATTAAATCCATAATGTCAGGGAAAGGGAGATGCAAGCAACTTAGTGGGAATGGCAGCGGAGGCACCTCAAAAGACACCAGCGCAACACCACCAGTACAGGTAAAAAGGCAACTGTCGCAATCAAACGTCTTTGTAGGGGATGGCAGTTCCATGGCAAAAAAAAAGAAATCAGACCATGAAACTTTGCAATCGCCAGCACGTGTTTCTGGCACTGTAGTTTTGGAGGAGAGTGAAGAGGAGGCAGAGTCTAGCCAGACAAAAGTTACACACCCAAGAGCAGCCAGGGGACAGAAGTGTCCTGCAAAACTTCGCGGTGACAAGGTAGCGCTGGCACTGTTAGCTTCTGATTCAGAAGAAGAATCTTCTTGGATGGGATTCTCATCAGAAACGGAAGATGTAATACCTGAGCAATCTTCGGTAGAATTGTCAGTTAGTCCTGTTTTAGCCTCCACCTCCAGAAATCTGCGGCAGGGGAGACATTCCACTGATATCGAGGAGGAGGAAGAGCTGTCAGAAGGGAGACAGAGGGTGACTGTTGCCCCCGCTGGCATTGCTTCGCCGGGTGCAGTGGGTGCACCACCCACACCCAGTAGTACCTCAACTCCAGTGCCACCATCCACCCCCAGGGCGGGAAAGAGAGGAGGATCACAAAAGAAATCTGCGATCTGGGCACATTTTAAAGTGACAGAAGACCCGCGTTATGCTCGGTGTAATTACTGTGCCAGGGATATTAGCAGAGGCAAGCAACTGGGACATCTGTCAAATTTTGGCATGGAGTATCATATTAAGAGGCAACACCCAACAAGATTACTGCCATCTGGGGATGGTAGCATTTTCCGTCAGGGGACCCCTTCCCCTTCCAACCAGGGTACAGTGGTAGGAAAGCAGCAGAGTCAGCCCACGCCCTCATACCCTTCTAGCAGTCAGGCGGCAGGCCAGAAACCCACTGACATGTGGGAGAAGCGACAATGCACCATGGAGGAAATGGGGTGGAGTGCGGTAACGCTATCCCGGGGTAGGAGGCAGGCAGCCGCAAAAGTAGTAACCAGGAGCATTGGGGAAATGATTGCCCTTGATGACCAGCCCTTGCAGTTAGTGGAGAATGTGGGTTTCAAACGTTTCTTGAAGGTCGTACTTCCAAATTACAAAGTCCCCTCCAGAACCACATTTAGTAGAAAGGTCATCCCCAGCCTGTACAAGCACTGTGTCAGTCGCGTGCAAGCACTGCTAGGAAAGGCAGACGGAAGAGTGCATTTCACCTGCGATATCTGGACCGCCATGAATGCTGCACACTCTTACCTCTCTCTGACAGCACACTGGTGGGACATGGCAGAGGCAGGGGCAGCCAGCAGCTCTATTACTGAACAAGCATCAGGGTGGAGGTGGGCTTTACTGAACACCCACCTGACGGACCATTCCCATACCGCTGCCAATATTCTAGCATGCATCAGAAAGATGCTGGCGAGCTGGAAAGTACACCAGCGAGACAGTAAAACGCGGGCAGGCTTTTTTGTCACAGACAACGGTGCAAACATGGTTAAGGCAATAAGCGATGGGCGGTTTAAGAACATCCGATGTTTTGCACACACTCTGCATCTGGTAGTGAAGTCAGGTTTGGGCTTGGAGTCCAAGGACAAGGAGACTGAATACCTGCGTCGGTTAATACACAAGTGCAGGAACATAGCAGCACACTTCCACAGAAGTGTCAGGGCGGGGCAGGTTCTCCGAGAAAAGCAGACTGATTTGGATATGGCAGAGAAGCGTCTCATTCAAGACGTTCCCACCTGGTGGAATTCCACCTTTATGATGCTGGAGAGGTTATTGGAGCTGCAGACACCCCTTCATGAACTTTCTGGTACAATAGACATAGGTGTACAGAATCCCCTAGGGCATCACGATTGGTTAGTCATGAGTCAGCTGTTAAAAATCCTGCAGCCCTTCAAGGACGTCACGGAGGAGCTGAGTTCCAGAAGTTCCACCTTGGCTGACATCATCCCTATTGTGAAATTCCTGGATGACCATTTGGAAGGCATTAAACGGCAAGAGGGAATGACTGCTGAGGTGCTGCAGTGTGTGGACGTTTTGCAGCAGCAGGTGAAAGACAGATTAAGGCCTTTAACAGAGGACAGCACATACATGCTCGCCTCTGTCTGTGATCCCCGTGTGAAAGGTAAACTCGCCCTACAGACCAATTATCTGTCATTTGTGAAGGAGCTGTTGTTAGCACAGGTCCGTGAACAGGAGCACCATAGGCGGAGACAGATTAGGCTTGAAGCACAGGTGGAAACAGCAGGCACGTCACAGAGTTGTGCTGCTGCTAGCCCTGGCAGGAGAAGGACTGTGTCAGTAACAGATACTATTATTAGTGCGTCCACCTCAACGTCAGAACGCCCAAGGCATGTTGGCCATAAAGATACATCAGTTGTGCAACGGGCGAGAGAGAAAGTAACTGGATTGAGTGACTCTCAGCCCTCCCAAGCACAGGAGGAGACAGCAGCAGAGCTGTCAGTGACACGGTATCTCTCAGAGCCGATAGAGAACACGCAGACAGATCCGCTGGCATATTGGGCACACAAGTCCACTGTCTGGCCACACCTAGCCAAAGTGGCTGAAGGATATCTGTCATGTCCACCAACCAGTGTGCCCAGTGAACGTGTTTTTTCAATGACAGGGGATATCATGAGCCCTCACCGCTCAAGGCTGTCACCGGTCTTGATGGAAATGCTAGTGTTTTTGAAAGTAAACCTGCCATTGCTTGGCTTTCCCGATTTTCCTTGTGAATGGCAAGATGAATAAAAGCTATTGAAAGGAGCCTTGCAGCAGTTCCAATTGCCTCCTATGCTCAAGATAATGTAAGCACTGCAGCACATGTTCTTGACATGAATCGCTGTGCCTGACCGGCATCTACTGTGCAGCCCTTGTGTTCCCACAAGTGTTTTAACTCCGTTGCTGTTCCTGCCTGTACCTCCAGGCATTGTGTTCCTACTGGTGTTTTAACTCCATTGCTGTGCCTGCCTGTCCCTCCAGGCCTTGTGTCCCTAGCCGGGATTGACCTCTGTCCTCCAATGATGTGCCTGTTCCTCCAGGCCTTGTGTCCCTAGCTGGGCAGTTCCATTTTGTTATTTTAAACAGACTGAGCAATCTTCTTGAGCGGGTCTGTTCCATTTTGTTCTTTTAAACAGACTGACCGGCATCTACTGTGCAGCCCTTGTGTTCCCACAAGTGTTTTAACTCCGTTGCTGTTCCTGCCTGTACCTCCAGGCATTGTGTTCCTACTGGTGTTTTAACTCCATTGCTGTGCCTGCCTGTCCCTCCCGGCCTTGTGTCCCTAGCCGGGATTGACCTCTGTCCTCCAATGATATGCCTGTTCCTCCAGGCCTTGTGTCCCTAGCTGGGCAGTTCCGTTTTGTTATTTTAAACAGACTGAGCATTGTCCTTCAGAGTGGGTCTGTTGATATTGCTATTTTAAACAGACTGAGCATTGACCTTCAGAGTGGGTCCGTTAATTTTGTTCTTTTAAACAGACTGAGCATGGTCCTTCAGAGTGGGTCCGTTCATTTTCTTATTTTAAACAGACTGAGCATTCTTCTTCAAGGCCGAAGTGGAGAAGGGTTCCATGTGAACAGCAGTTCAACATGGGTCAGTCGGTCCTAAGAGATAGGCGAGAGCCGTTCCGAAGGGACGGGCGAAGGCCTCCGTCGCCCTGGGCCAATCGAAAGGGAGTCGGGTTCAGATCCCCGAACCCGGAGTGGCGGAGATTCGGCGCTGGGCTCTTCCCTCTTCACTCGCCGTTACTGAGGGAATCCTGGTTAGTTTCTTTTCCTACGCGGCTTGTGTCCCTAGCTGGGATTGACCTCTGTCCTCCAATGATGTGCCTGTTCATCCAGACCTTGTGTTCCCACGCGTATTCTTATTTCTGAGAGATTTTCCGATTCCTTTGTCATCAGCTAAAGTGCATAAGATGCGTTGATGAATAGTTTTGAAGATGACACATCTGGCTTTATAGATGATACGGAAGTGGACGGGTAGCCAATGTAACTCTTTCAGAATGGGAGATATGTGGTCTCTCTTTCTTGCGCCTGTTAGTAATCGGGCTGCTGAATTTTGAACCATCTGTAGTGGTTTGGAATAGGATGAGGGCAGACCTAGCAATAGGGAACTGCAGTAGTCTAATTTCGCAAAAATGACTGCTTCGATGATCGTTCTGAAGTCTTGAGCATGGAAAAGAGGTCTTATCCTCTTCCGAACCTGGAGTTAATAGAAGCAGTCTTTGGTTGTTTTGTTGATATGTGCCTTGAAGTTTAGCCGGTTGTCTATTATCACTCCTAACTCTCTAACTTGTGTGGTAGGTAGGTTGGTGGGAAGAGTAGTGTTGGAGATATTGTTTTCAGGAGAGATGAGTAGGATTTCTGTCTTGGATGAGTTTAAGATGAGGTGTAGGTTGTTTACTACTTGTTTGATTTTCTGGTGGCATGTTTCCCAGTACTCAAGAGTTTTACAGTATGTGTCTTTGATAGGGATGATGATTTCAATATCATCTGCGTAAAGGAAGTACTTTAGATTGAGGTCGGTAAGAAGTTGGCAGAGAGGAAGAAGATAGATATTAAATAGGGTCGGAGACAATGAAGAACCTTGAGGGACTCCTATGACAGAGTCAAATCTTGAGGATTCCTTGTTTAGGAGTTTAACTTTGTAACCTCTGTAATTGAGAAACGTTTTGAACCAGGATAGGACGGTGCCGCTGATTCCTATGGACGAAAGCTGGTTTAGGAGGATGGCGTGGTTGACCGTGTCGAACGCTGCGGAAAGGTCTAACAAGATCAATAGGAAAGAGTTTCCTTTGTCGAGGCCCATTAAGATATAATATTATTTCTTATAGTTGTGGTTTGGATCATATTCTTTAGGTGAAGACGGTTGTCTATAATTACTCCCAGGTCTCTCACATGGTTGTGGGTGAGAAGGTGTTTGTGATGGATCTGAGATGGGAGGTTTTCTTGCTTGTAGGAAATGAAGAGGAGTTTAGTTTTAGAGGCATTGAGGACCAGGTTTACACTGTTGAGGAGATTAGTGGTGGCTTGTAAGCTGTTGTTCCAAAGTGCGATGGCTTTGTTAATAGATTCTGTTATGGGAATAAGAATCTGAACATCGTCTGCATAGATGTAGTGAATGAGGTTAAGACTACTTAACAGTTGGCAAAGGGGAAGGAGGAAACGGCGGGGGAAACGGCAAAGCTGCTGCCAGGGGGGGCTATAACACGTGCCGCCGGAGCGGCGGGCCACCTGCCCCCCCTGGGCCTTCCCAGCCGACACGGAGCCGGTTGCGGCGCTCCGCCGCGGAGGAAATGCGCCCTGCGGCCGTCCGGGAGGCGTTCCCCGCCCCCCCGCGAAAGGGGTGGGGGATCCGCCGAAACCCCGGTCCCACCGAACCCGCCGGGTTCAATCCTCCAGGCGGACTGCACGCACCCCACCCGTTTAACTCTTAACGGTTTCCCGCCCTTTTGAACTCGGTCTTGAAAGTTGTTTTCAACTTTCCCTTACGTACTTATTGATTTTATTGATTTCCTTTATTTTTTTTATTCCTGGACGGGGCCGGGGCCGCGGACTGCACGCACCCCACCGTTTAACTCTTAACGGTTTCCCGCCCTTTTGAACTCGGTCTTGAAAGTTGTTTTCAACTTTCCCTTACGTACTTATTGATTTTATTGATTTACTTTATTTTTTTATTCCTGGACGGGGCCGGGGCCGTCCGGGAGGCGTTCCCCGCCCCCCCGCGAAAGGGTGGGGGATCCGCCGAAACCCCGGTCCCACCGAACCCGCCGGGTTCAATCCTCCAGGCGGACTGCACGCACCCCACCCGTTTAACTCTTAACGGTTTCCCGCCCTTTTGAACTCGGTCTTGAAAGTTGTTTTCAACTTTCCCTTACGTACTTATTGATTTTATTGATTTCCTTTATTTTTTTTATTCCTGGACGGGGCCGGGGCCGCGGACTGCACGCACCCCACCCGTTTAACTCTTAACGGTTTCCCGCCCTTTTGAACTCGGTCTTGAAAGTTGTTTTCAACTTTCCCTTACGTACTTATTGATTTTATTGATTTACTTTATTTTTTTATTCCTGGACGGGGCCGGGGCCGTCCGGGAGGCGTTCCCCGCCCCCCCGCGAAAGGGGTGGGGGATCCGCCGAAACCCCGGTCCCACCGAACCCGCCGGGTTCAATCCTCCAGGCGGACTGCACGCACCCCACCCGTTTAACTCTTAACGGTTTCCCGCCCTTTTGAACTCGGTCTTGAAAGTTGTTTTCAACTTTCCCTTACGTACTTATTGATTTTATTGATTTACTTTATTTTTTTTATTCCTGGACGGGGCCGGGGCCGCGGACTGCACGCACCCCACCCGTTTAACTCTTAACGGTTTCCTGCCCTTTTGAACTCGGTCTTGAAAGTTGTTTTCAACTTTCCCTTACGTACTTATTGATTTTATTGATTTCCTTTATTTTTTTTATTCCTGGACGGGGCCGGGGCCGTAGACTGCACGCACCCCACCCGTTTAACTCTTAACGGTTTCCCGCCCTTTTGAACTCGCTCTTGAAAGTTGTTTTCAACTTTCCCTTACGTACTTATTGATTTTATTGATTTACTTTATGTTTTTTATTCCTGGACGGGGCCGGGGCCGTAGACTGCACGCACCCCACCCGTTTAACTCTTAACGGTTTCCCGCCCTTTTGAACTCGCTCTTGAAAGTTGTTTTCAACTTTCCCTTACGTACTTATTGATTTTATTGCTTTACTTTATTTTTTTTATTCCTGGATGGGGCCGGGGCCGTCCGGGAGGCGTTCCCCGCCCCCCCGCAAAAGTGGTGGGGGATCCGCCGAAACCCCGGTCCCACCGAACCCGCCGGGTTGAATGCTCCAGGCGGACTGCACGCACCCCACCCGTTTAACTCTTAACGGTTTCCCGCCCTTTTGAACTCGCTCTTGAAAGTTGTTTTCAACTTTCCCTTACGTACTTATTGATTTTATTGCTTTACTTTATTTTTTTTATTCCTGGACGGGGCCGGGGCCATCCAGGAGGCGTTCCCCGCCCCCCCGCGAAAGGGGTGGGGGATCCGCCGAAACCCCGGTCCCACCGAACCTGCCGGGTTCAATCCTCCAGGCGGACTGCACGCACCCCACCCGTTTACCTCTTAACGGTTTCCCGCCCTTTTGAACTCGCTCTTGAAAGTTTTTTTCCATTTTCCCTTACGTACTTATTGATTTTATTTATTTATACCGGCATTGCATCCTCTGTAGGCTTCCCTGGTGGGTCTTGTGCATTTGAATAAACGAAGAGGAATTTGTAGGTCGATTATGGTGTGTTGGTGAATGATTTCTTATATCAAGGTGATGGATTTGTAAATGACTCTGAACTGAATTGGTAACCAGTGGAGGTCTTTTAGGACTGGGGAAATGTGGCCTCCTTTCCTAGTGTTTGTTAGTAGACGGGCTGCTGCGTTTTCAACCATTTGGAGTGGTTTTGTGTATGAGGAAGGGAGTCCAAGTAATGTAGAGTTGCAGTAGTAGAAAATGAGGGCTTGGAGGATGGTTCTGAAGTCTTTGGCGTGGAAGAGTGGTCTTATCCTTTTTTAAACTTGCAGTTTATAGAAGCAGTCTTTGGTGGTTTTATTGATATGGGATTTCAAGTTTAGTTAATTGTCGATTAGCACACCTAGATCCCTCACATGAGTAGTTTGTAGGTTGGTTGGGAGACAAGCTGTGAGATTGTTGTCAGGAGTTATGAGTAATACTTCAGTTTTAGAGGAGTTTAGTACCAGATTTAGGTTTTTGAGGAGGCTTTTGATTTCTAGGTGACAGGAATCCCAGTATTCGAGGGTTTTTGTGTATGATTCTTTGATGGGGATCAGGATCTGGATGACGTCAGCATAGAGAAAGTGTATTAAATTGAGGTTGGTAAGGAGTCGGCAGAGTGGTAGGAGGTAAATATTAAAGAGTTTAGGGGATAAAGAGGAACCTTGTGGGACTCCGATGGCCGAGTCGTGGCGTGGTGATTCTTTGTTCTGGATTTTTACCTTATAACCTCTGTTGGTTAGCAACAATTTGAACCAGGCGAGCGCCAATCCAGAGATTCCGATTGCTACTAGCTGTTTCATCGGTCTCGTGCCAGTATTCAGCCTTACACGGAGTTTACCACCCGCTTTGGGCTGATTTCCCAAAGAACCCGACTCAGAGAAGACCCGGTCCCGGCGCGCCGGGGGCCACTACCGGCCTAACACCGTCCGCGGGCTGATCCTCCATCAGAAGGACTTGGGCCCCCGAGCGGCGCTGGGGAGGCGGTCTTCCGTATGCTACATTTCCCGCGCCCGCCGGACAGGCGGGGATTCGGGGCTGGGCTCTTCCCTCTTCACTCGCCGTTACTGAGGGAATCCTGGTTAGTTTCTTTTCCTCCACAGCTTGTGTCCCTAGGTGGTCCCTGCGGGTCGGTACGGCAAGAGCGGTATTCAAACAGCAAGCACTGGGGTATGAAAATACAGACCCCTGTGTACTTACTTGGTAGAGGTTTTGCTAGGAGTAAGAATTTGTTGAGGATAATGTCAGTTTCTTAATAAGATCTCATGCTTTGACTGTTGAGGAGATTAGTGATGGCTTGTAAGCTGTTGTTCCAAAGTGCGATGGCTTTGTTAATAGATTCTGTTATGGGAATAAGAATCTGAACATCGTCTGCATAGATGTAGTGAATGAGGTTAAGACTAGTTGGCAAAGGGGAAGGAGGAAACGGCGGGGGAAACGGCGAAGCTGCTGCCAGGGGGGTCTATAACACGCGCCGCCGGAGCGGCGGGCCACCTGTATATACAATATATACAGCTTCTGAGCAGAGAATTTATTGATGGTGCGTGTTAGGTGGAGTTCGGGAAGGCTTGCCTGAAAAGCCATGTCTTGAGTCTTTCCAGAAAGGTTAGGAGGCGAGGTTCATTTTTGAGATCTCCCCGTGTACAACATTTTGAATTAAACATGCCACTTTATATTGTATGCGATATTGGATGGACATGCACAGCATTCCAGGTCAAACCCTTTTAGAGACGTCAAGCCTCGACAGACAAAGTAAAGAGTAAGAAATTGTTGAACTTGGAGGTGGACCCTTGTCCGGGGGAAACGGCGAAGCTGCTGCCGGGGGGGGGGGGGGCAATAACACGCGCCGGAGCCGGTATTTACCCTTAGATGGAGTTTACCACCCACTTTGGCCTGCATTCCCAAACAAACAGACTACGAGAAAACCCGGTCCCGGAGCACCGGGGGCCGCTACCGGCCTAACACCGTCCGCGGGCTGAGGCTTGATGAGAAGGACTTGGGCCCCCTAGCGGCGCCAGAGAGGCGATCTTCCGTACGCCACATTTCCCGCGCCCGCCGGACGAGCGGGGATTCGGCGCTGGGCTCTTCCCTCTTCACTCGCCGTTACGGAGGGAATCCTGGTTAGTTTCTTTTCCTCCGCGGCTTGTGTCCATAGGTGGGATTGACCTCTGTCCTAGAATGATGTGCCTCTTCATCCAGGCCTAGTGTTCCTACTGGTGTTTTAAGTCCATTGCTGTGCCTGCCTGTTCATCCAGACCTTGTGTTCCCACACGTATTATTATTTCTGAGAGATCTTCCAATTCCTTTGTCATTTTCTGAAGTGCATAAGTAGGGTAGCTAAATGAGGAGAATATTGGAGGGGCGAAGTTCCATATTCAAAGCTGAGTAGCTGTACTTATCTAGTGAAAGTTTGAAGGATCAGGGAAGGCTTGTAAGAATAGCCAAGTTTGTTAATAGATTCTGTTATGGGAATAAGAATCTGAACATCGTCTGCATAGATGTAGTGAATGAGGTTAAGACAAGTTAACAGTTGCCAAAGGGGAAGGAGGAAACGCCGGGAGGGGGGGCTATAACACGCGCCGCCGGAGCAGCGGCCCACCTGCCCCCCCTGGGCCTTCCCAGCCGACCCGTTGCCGGTCGCGGCGCACCGCCGCGGGAGGAAATGCGCCCTGCGGGGGCCGGGGCCGTCCGGGAGGCGTTCCCCGCCCCTCCCCCACCCCCCGCGAAAGGGGTGGGGGTGGGGGACCCGCCGAAACCCCGGTCCGACCGAACCCGCCGGGTTGAATCCTGCGGGCGGACTGCACGGACCCCACCCATTTACCTCTTTACAATTTCACGCCCTCTTGAACTCCCTCTTCAAAGTTGTTTTCAACTTTCCCTTGCGGTACTTACTTATTTATTTTATTTATTTAAGGTTTTTTTATACCGGCATTCATGAAATCGTTCACATGATGTCGCTTTACAGAAAACAGGGGTGCAAAGAAAACAACCTATAACATAAATACACGTGGTGAAGAGATGCAGTTACAATTAACTGGGGCTATGAACTGGGAGTGTAAGAAATAAAGAGGGATAGAGGAGGTTAATTATATACATGTGTAGAATATAAAAATATACAAGAGTACATTACAAATATGGCGTCCAATATATACAGCTTCTGAGCTGAGAATTTATTGATGGTGTGTGTTAGGTGCAGTTCGGGAAGGCTTGCCTGAAAAGCCATGTCTTGAGTCTTTTCCGAAAGGTTAGGAGGCAAGGTTCATTTCTGAGATCTGGGGGGATGGAGTTCCATAACGGTGGACCTGCTGTGGAAAGGGCTCAATCTCTAAAGGTGCTGTGATAAGTGGTTTTGGAGGGTGGAACAAGGAGGCATCCTCTGTAGGTTTCCCTGGTCGGTCTTGTGCATTTGTATAAACGGAGAGGAATTTGTAGGTCGATTATGGTGTGTTGGTGAAAGATTTTGTATATCAAGGTGATGGATTTGTAAATGACTCTGAACTGAATTGGTAACCAGTGGAGGTCTTTTAGGACTGGGGAAATGTGGTCTCTTTTCCTAGTGCTTGTTAGTAGACGGGCTGCTGCGTTTTGAACCATTTGGAGTGGTTTTGTGTATGAGGAAGGGAGTCCAAGAAATGTAGAGTTGCAGTAGTCTAATTTGGAGAAAATGAGGGCTTGGAGGATCCTGGTTAGTGTCTTTTCCTCCGCGGCTTGTGCCCCTAGCTGTGATTGAACTCTGTCCTCGAATGATGTGCCTCTTCATCCAGGCCTTGTGTCCCTAGCTGGGATCGACCTCTGTGCTCGACTGCTGCGCCTCTTCATCCCGGCCTTGTGTTCCCACAAGTGTTTTAACTCCGTTGCTGTGCCCGTTCCTGCAGGCCTTGTGTTCCTCTGGGGATAGGGAAATACATACAGTAACTGAGTGTAAGCAAGTATGATTTGCATTGAATACAAGAATGTCAGTATATAAAAATGACAAATAAATATAAAAATAAATGAAGTGCTATAAACTTTTTAAAAAAAGAATATAAATCCATAAAAAAAAAATTGTACTATCCGAGTATCAGTGTTCATCCATGTTCCTACTGGTGTTTTAACTCCATTGCTGTGCCTGCCTGTTCATCCAGGCCTTGTGTTCCCACAGGTGTTTTAACTCAGTGGCGGTGCCTGTTCATCCAGGCCTTGTGTTCCTCTGGGGATAGGGAAATACCTACAGTACCTGAGTGTAATCAAGTATGACGTGCTAGAAACGTTTTCGAATAAGAATATAAATACATTAAAAAAACACATAATTACTATCCGAGTATCCGTGTTCATCCAGGCCTTGTGTTCCCACAGGTGTTTTAACTCAGTTGCTGTGCCCATTCTTCCGGGCCTTGTGTTCCCACAGGTGTTTTAACTCAGTGGCGGTGCCTGTTCATCCAGGCCTTGTGTTCCCACAGGTGTTTTAACTCAGTGGCGGTGCCTGTTCATCCAGGCCTTGTGTTCCTCTGGGGATAGGGAAATACCTACAGTACCTGAGTGTAATCAAGTATGACGTGCTAGAAACGTTTTCGAATAAGAATATAAATACATTAAAAAAACACATAATTACTATCCGAGTATCCGTGTTCATCCAGGCCTTGTGTTCCCACAGGTGTTTTAACTCAGTTGCTGTGCCCATTCTTCCGGGCCTTGTGTTCCCACAGGTGTTTTAACTCAGTGGCGGTGCCTGTTCATCCAGGCCTTGTGTTCCCACAGGTGTTTTAACTCAGTGGCTGTGCCTGTTCATCCAGGCCTTGTGTTCCCACAAGTGTTTTAACCTGGTTGCTGTGCCTGTTCATGCAGGCCTTGTGTCCCTAGCTGGAATTGACCTCTGTCCTCGAATGATGTACCTGTTCATCCAGGCCTTGTGTTCCCACACGTATTCTTATTTGTGAGAGATCCTAGGCTCCAATTCGTTTGTCATCAGCTGAAGTGCGTAAGTACAGTCTGAATTCACTAGACGCCAACGGAATTCACTAGACGCCAACGATATTCACTGGACGCCAATGTAAACACCGAGTACACACAACTCTAGGGGTAGACCCATTCCAGGGAGTCCTTCCCTGAACAAGCATGAGGGTGGAGGTGGGCTTTACTGCACACCCACCTGACGGACCATGCCCATACTGCTGCCAATATTCTAGCATGCATCAGAAAGATGCTGGCGAGCTACCAGTGTTTTAACCTAGTTCCTGTGCCTGTTCATGCAGGCCTTGTGTCCCTAGCTGGGATTGACCTCTGTCCTCGAAGGAAGTGCCTGTTCATCCAGGCCTTGTGTTCCTACTGCTGTTTTAACTCCATTGCTGTGCCTGCCTGTTCATCCAGACCTTGTGTTCCCACACGTATTCTTATTTCTGAGAGATCCTCCAATTCCTTTGTCATCTGCTGAAGACGCCAACGATATTCACTGGACGCCAATGTAAACACCGGGTACACACAACTCTAGGGGTGGACCCTTTCCAGGGAGTACTTCCCTGCACAAAGGAAAGGGAACTCTCTCCTGGGCCAATTGATAAGAAAACCACAATTCTGCAGCCAAAAATAGGCTGGAAATCCTTCCCCCATTGACTTTAATGGGCGACATATGTACATATACCCAACTCATTAGATTTTTTTTATGTCCATATTGGCCGCAAGTGGGACCCCCTTTCGGACATAAGAAATATGAACATAAAATTTTGCTCTGCACATCCCTAATGTTTTGCATTTTCATTACGTGCGATACGCATTTTGATAATACTGTACTCTTCAATACCAACTGTGATAATTAATTTTCGGCCTGTACATCCAAGAAAAAAGGTGTAGTTATTTCCCGCAAAAAAAAAACAAAACATGAAATTGTGCAATAAGGATCACACACAGAGCTAGCAACCCCTATTTTATATTAATCCTGCCCACATTCCGCCCAGTTTAATACTTATGTGAAATTTGCATACATAATTTGTGATGTGCTGTTTATTGCGTGCATTATGGCCTATCGCAATTTGAAGAATGACCCTGTTTGATTGTAAGCAACAGGCCTGATTTTCAAACATTCAATAATGAATATTCATGAGAGATATTTGCCTTCATTTGATCCAAGAACTAGCCTAATTTGCATAAATTGGCTATCATGAAAACCAGTTGGTGGTATTTGATGACCAATGTTTACTATTCTTCTGCACAGTAATAACAAACACCTCTCCCTTTTGACAGACATAGACTTCAAGGCTATATGTGTCTTAAGAGTAGATAAATATGCCTAGGCATTTTCGATGGATGCAAATAGTTAGGGATGGCTAGAGATTCCTCTCATAAATATTTATCAAATCTTGAGAAAGTAACATAATATGACTGCTGTAACAAGTGCAGAAAAGTGTACATTGGAAGATGATTTCAGCTTGTTATAATCAAGATTTGATATAAATTGAATTTCTGATACAAAGATAGGTAGGGTTGACACCTCATCCTGGTCAACCCAAAAAGGCTGCGCCAGTCCTAGTCTTAACCCATTTCACACATGCAGGTATAGGATCTGATTGCTATAAGGTCTGCATTGTCATGCATTTAATGGAGCAAACCCTGGACTGGATCAGCCTCTTTGAGGCTGATCTGGGTGAGGTGGCAACCCTAAAGTTAGGTCAGTCAGTGTATTACATAAAACATTTAACTAAAACAGGTATTATATACCAGAGAAGAGCGAAGGAAAATATTTGTGGCCTGGTTTATAAAAATGTTCCCCATAGACACAGAATGGCTAAAAAACATCTCCAAATCTTAGTAACTGAAGCCCATTGAATTTCATGACTAAACTTCAGGAAGCACTCAAGTACTAATTGTTTCCTAGAAACAGCAGAGCACAGAAACACAATTCAATAAAAATAAGATAAAATACGAGTGAAACAAGCTACTCTCATCTATTAAACAGGTGGCAGTTTTGGAAGAGGTCTGTTCAAGTGAGCTGATCAATAAAGAGTAGCATCACAAAATACTCAGGGAATTTATTCCTGATATATCTTAACTTCGAGAATGGCTGCAGATGATTGCTAATCCATATTCATTGAGAAGAATGAATGAAGACAAGGACAGGGAATACTTCTTTAAATACCACCTCATCAAATGTTTATTTTCATTGAAAGCGCAGGTTTCATTTTTCAGCATTGATCTCTTGCATTTCCCAGGCTTTAACTCACTATTTAATCACACACACTTAAATGATTATCATACATTGTTCATTAGTTTAAGGCTGGATAGCACTTTCAAAAGCTTCTACACTGTGAACAGTTTTCAAACTGAATTCTATTGGTAAAACAGTGCTTTAGCAGCATAAATGAGCTTTCTGAATATTGCCCAGCCTATGTGCAGATAAAATTATACATTTATGGCCAAATTTTCAAAAGGCCGTGCGCACAAGCATGCGTGTGCTGAGCGCATTTTAGAAATAGCCCAGCCACGCACGTATCTGCTGGTATGTGCAGAAGTGCCGGCAGAGGAAAATGAGGTGGGCCAGGGGGCAGGGCGGAACCCAGGGAAGCATGTGCCAGCAGTCGGCCGGCGCAGGGAACTTACTTCATCTATTCAGAAGACGTAAGTTCTGAAATAAAGATAAAAAGGTAGGGGAAGGGGTTTTAGGGGTCAGGGAGGTGAGGGAGGTGAGGGAAAGGGAAGGGAGGCAGAGTAGGGAACTGGGAAACGGCTGATCGTGTCGCAACGTGTATTTTAAAAAATCCCCCCATGCGACTTAGACGACACCTGCCTGCACATGCAAACGCCAATATTTAAATTGGGCGCACTTCTGCGCACGTAAATTGCATTTTATAACATGCGTGCGGCGATGTTCGCATGTTATAAAATACCCGCGTTCATGTGTGCATGCCGGGAACCGTGTCACATGAACGCCCGTGCGCATGTTACAAAATCTACCTTTATGTGTTGAAAGGAAGAGTTCCCATAGGCAGAGTCAGTCAGGAGCTCACAAATATAAACGTGCTTTTACCTAGAAAAAGTACCCCTCCCCCCCAAAATAAAAGGTGCAGCTTTGTGTGGGAACTTTATTCTTAGGCAGCTTTCAAAGGGAATTTTTTCCCTTTTGAAAACTGGAGCGAAGCCCAGCCTTCCATTTCTGTCATCAGTTTGGATATTGCCCTCATAGGAGGATAAGAACATAAGAACATGCCATACTGGGTCAGAAAAAGGGTCCATCAAGCCCAGCATCCTGTTTCCAGCAGTGGCCAATCCAGGCCATAAGAACCTGGCAAGTACCCAAAAATTAAGTGGATTCCATGTTACCGTTGCTAGTAATAGCAGTGGCTATTTTCTAAGTCAACTTAATTAATAGCAGGTAATGGAATTCTCCTCCAAGAACTTATCCAATCCTTTTTTAAACACAGCTACACTAACTGCACTAACCACATCCTCTGGCAGCAAATTCCAGAGTTTAATTGTGCGTTGAGTAAAAAAGAACTTTCTCCGATTAGTTTTAAATGTGCCACATGCTAACTTCATGGAGTGTCCCCTAGTCTTTCTATAATCTGAAAGAGTAAATAACTGATTCACATCTACCCTTTCTAGACCTCTCATGATTTTAAACACCTCTATCATATCCCCCCTCAGCTGTCTCTTCTCCAAGCTGAAAAGTCCTAACCGCTTTAGTCTTTCCTCATAGGGGAGCTGTTCCATTCCCCTTATCATTTTGGTAGCCCTTCTCTGTACCTTCTCCATCGCAATTATATCTTTTTTGAGATGCAGCGCCCAGAATTGTACACAGTATTCAAGGTGTGGTCTCACTATGGAGCGATACAGAGGCATTATGACATTTTCCGTTTTATTCACCATTCCCGTTCTAATAATTCCCAACATTCTGTTTGCTTTTTTGACTGCTGCAACACACTGAACTGACGATTTCAATGTGTTATCCACTATGATGCCTAGATCTCTTTCTTGGGTTGTAGCACCTAATATAGAACTTAACATTGTGTAACTATAGCATGGATTATTTTTCCCTATATGCATCACCTTGCACTTATCCACATTAAATTTCATCTGCCATTTTGATGCCCAATTTTCCAGTCTCACAAGATCTTCCTGCAATTTATCACAATCTGCTTGTGATTTAACTACTCTGAACAATTTTGTGTCATCTGCAAATTTGATTATCTCACTCGTCATATTTCTTTCCAGATCATTTATAAATATATTGAACAGTAAGGGTCCCAATACAGATCCCTGAGGCACTCCACTGTCCACTACCTTCCACTGAGAAAATTGCCCATTTAATCCTACTCTCTGTTTCCTGTCTTTTAGCCAGTTTGCAATCCACGAAAGGACATCGCCACCTATCCCATGACGTTTTACTTTTCCTAGAAGCCTCTCATGAGGAACTTTGTCAAAACGCCTTCTGAAAATCCAACTATACTGCATCTACAGGTTCACCTTTATCCACATGTTTATTAACTCCTTCAAAAAAGTGAAGCAGATTTGTGAGGCAAGACAAAACTTGGGTAAAACCATGCTGACTTTGTTCCATTAAACCTTGTCTTTCTATATGTTCTCTGATTTTGATGTTTAGAACACTTTCCACACTGTTTCCTGGCACTGAAGTAAGGCTAACTGGTCTGTAGTTTCCAGGATCTCCCCTGTAGCCCTTTTTAAATATTGGGGTTACATTAACTATCCTCCAGTCTTCAGGTACAATGGATGATTTTAATGATAGGTTACAAATTTTTACTAATAGGTCTGAAATTTCATTTTTTAGTTCCTTTAGAACCCTGGAGGTGTATACCATCTGGTCCAGGTGATTTACTACTCTTCAGTTTGTCAATCAGTTCTACCACATCTTCTAGGTTCACCGCGATTTGATTCAGTCCATCTGAATCATTACCCATGAAAACCTTAAGAACATAAGAACATAAGAAATTGCCATGCTGGGTCAGACCAAGGGTCCATCAAGCCTAGCATCCTGTTTCCAACAGAGGCCAAAACCAGGCCACAAGAACCTGGCAATTACCCAAACACTAAGAAGACCTTCTCCAGTATGGGTACCTCCCCAACATCCTCTTCAGTAAACACCAAAACAAAGAAATCATTTAATCTTTCCATGATGGCCTTATCTTCTCTAAGTGCCCCTTTAACCCCTCAATCATCTAAGGGTGCAACTGACTCCCTCACAGGCTTTCTGCTTCGGATATATTTTAAAAAGTTTTTACTGTGAGTTTTTGCCTCTACGGCCAGCTTCTTTTCAAATTCTCTCTTAGCCTCTCTTATCAATGTCTTACATTTAACTTGCCAAAGTTTATGCTTTATCCTATTTTCTTCTGTTGCATCCTTATTCCAATTTTTGAATGAAGAACTTTTGGCTAAAATAGCTTCTTTCACCTCCCCTTTTAACCATGCCGCTAATCATTTTGCTTTCTTTCCACCTTTCTTAATGTGTGGAACACATCTGGACTGTGTTTCTAGAATGGTATTTTTAACAATGACCACGCCTCTTGCACACTTTTTACTTTTGTAGCTGCAGTTTTTTTTCTAACTATTTTTCTCATTTTATCAAAGTTTCCCTTTTGAAAGTTTAGCATGAGAGCCATGGATTTCCATACTGTCCCCCCTTCCAGTTATTAATTCAAATTTGATCATATTATGATCACTATTGCCAAGCGGCCCCACCACCGTTACCTCTCTCACCAAATCCTGTGCTCCACTGAGAATTAGATCTAAAATTGCTCCCTCTCTCATCAGTTCCTAAACCAATTGCTGCATAAAGCTATTATTTATTCCATCCAGGAACGTTATCTCTCTAGCGTGTCCTGATGATACATTTACCCAGTCAATATTGGGGTAATTGAAGTCTCCCATTATTAGTGCACTACCAATTTGGTTAGCTTCCCTAATTTCTCTAAGCATTTTACTGTCCTTCTCACCATCTTGACCAGGTGGACGGTAGTATACTCCTATCACTATAGTCTTCCCCGACACACAAGGGATTTCTACCCATAAAGATTCAATTTTGCATTTAGTCTCATGCAGGATGTTTATCCTGTTGGACTCTATGCCATCCCAGACATAAAGCACCACACCGCCTCCCGGGTGCTTCTCTCTGTCATTGTGATATAATTTGTACCCCGGTATAGCACTGTCCCATTGGTTGTCCTCCTTCCACCATGTCTCTGAGATGCCAATTAACTCTATGTCATCATTCACTGCTATACATTCTAATTCTCCCATCTTACTTCTTAGACTTCTGGCATTAGCAAACAAACATTTCAAAGATTGTTTTTTGTTTGTATTTTCATTCTGCTTTTTAATTGATAGGGATAAGTTAGAATTTTTTTTAGCTCAGGTGAGTTTTTAGTTACCTGCACTTGGACTACATTTCTTATTATTGGAACCTCACTGTTGGGATGTCCTAATTCTAATCCATCATTATTATCCTTTGAAGATACTTCTCTCCGAACCATGCGCTGCTGAGCGACTGTCAGCTTTCCCCTTTATTCTAGTTTAAAAGCTGCTCTATCTCCTTTTTAAAGGTTAGCGCTGGCAGTCTGGTTCCACCCTGGTTAAGGTGGAGCCCATCACTTCGGAAGAGACTCCCCCTTCCCCAAAAGGTTCCCCAGTTCCTAACAAAACTGAATCCCTCTTCCTTGCTCCATCATCTCATCCACGCATTGAGACTCCGGAGCTCTGCCTGCCTCTGGTGACCTGCGCATGGAACAGGGAGCATTTCAGAGAATGCTACCCTGGAGGTTCTGGATTTAAGCTTTCTACCTAAGAGCCTAAATTTTCCTTCCAGAACCTTCCTCCCACATTTTCCTATGTCGTTGGTGCCCACATGTACCACAACAGCTGGCTCCTCCTAAGCACTGTCTAAAATCCTATCTAGGTGACGCGTGAGGTCTGCCACCTTCGCACCAGGTAGGCATGCTACCAGGTGATCCTCACGCCCATCAGCCACCCAGCTGTCTACATTCCTAATAATCGAATCACCAACTATGCCGGCCAACCTAACCCTTCCCTCCTGGGCAGTAGGCCTTGGGGAGATATCCTCGGTGCGAAAGGACAATGCATCTCCTGGAGAGCAGGTCCTTGCTACAGAATCCTTTCCTGCTGCACCCAGTTGATGCTCTCCAATCATGAGACCTTCTTCCTCCAAGGCAGCACCAGGGCTGCCAGTCTAAAGTTGGGACTTGGCTACTATGTCCCTGAAGGTCTCATCTATATACCTCTCTGTCTGCCTCCGCTCTTCCAGGTCTGCCACTCTAGCGTCCAGAGATCGGACTCGTTCTCTGAGAGCCAGGAGCTCTTTACATTGCATGCACTTGCAAAACTTCTCACCGGCTGGTAAAAAATCATACATGTGACACTCGATGCAAAAGACTGGGAAGCCCCCCTTTTGTTGCTTGGCTGCTGCCTTCATCTCAATTTTGTTCAGTTCCTAGTTAAGTTTTAGGTTGCTATGGGAGTAGGAATGTGTCTAATTAACGTCCTTTAAATGTATTAGTGAATTCACTATGAGGTAGATCTTAAAAAAAGTACGCCGGATTTTATAAGATTCGCGCATAGCCACGCGTATCTTTTAAAATCTGGGGTCGGCGCGTGCAAGGCTGCTCAAAATTGTCAGCCTGCGCGTGCCGAGCCGCGCAGCCTGCCTCTGTTCCCTCCGAGGCCGCTCCAAAATCGGAGCGGCCTCGGAGGGAACTTTCCTTCCTCGACCCCCCACCTTCACCTCCCTTCCCCTATTTACCCTACCCCCCAGCCCTACCTAAATCCCACCCTACCTTTTGTTGTGCAAATTACTCCTGCTTGAAGCAGGCGTAACTTGTGAGCGCCGCCTCGGCATCCCCAGGCACAGGCCGCAGTGCCGGGGGACTCGGGACCGCTCTCCCGGCCCGCCCCCGAACCATCACCATGCCCCCGGACCCGCCCCAGACCGCCCCCTGACCCCCGGACATGCCCCCGGATACGACCCCGGCTTGCTGACACGCCCCCTCCCGCCCCTTTTATGAAGTCCTGTTACTTATGCACGTCCCGGGGCTTTGCGCACGCTGGTGGCCTATGCAAAATAGGCATGCCAGCGCGCTAGTGCCCTGCGCCTGCAAATCCGGCAGGATTTATGCATGCAGGGCTTTTAAAATCTAGCCCAATATGTCTGGTAGTGGCCTACAAGGGACTGATCTAACTCTCAATAAAGTTTTGGTTGTTTTTTTGTTTTTTCTTGTGAAAGTGTCACCTGCCTATAAATTAAAGTATGAGTAGGGGTGGGAGTGTTGGGAAATCCAAACAGTCTAACTTCAGTTAGTCAGCCAGAGTGACTCACTGCTCTTGATTATCAAATGTTGGTACCTAATCAAACCAAATCACACTACCTCAACACCTTTCCTAGGTGAGTAACTGAACTGAAATTTTTAACCTTTTTACTTAGATATACACTGCTCCTAGCTTATTTCTAGCTTCTGGCTACTTTTTTTTTTTAAATACAAACTCAGTTCTGCTTACTAGTTGCCTTACAGACGTTTAAAAAAAAAAATAAACACAATACTGCTTACTAGCTGCCTTACTGACTGATCATTTTAAAATGCAAACAGTCTAATTTGTTTATTCGCTGCCTTACTGACTATTAAAAGCACAAACACACAAACACACTAAATAATATTCCCAAATAGTTAACTTTGCCCCAATACTTTTGAAAAAGACAATGTCCAAGCAAAAACTTACTGATTCCTTTCAGCCACCAGCAAGGTGATCCTCTCCTCTCAGTGCTCCCACTTTTTACCTGTGGACTTTTATAGCTCCCCCATTTAGGGATGCCTTCCTCAACATTTTTCTCTCCCCATATTTCCCCATCAGGATTGAATAGTCCTGAACTGTAACAAGAAATAAATCCCAGGAAAATAAATAATAAAAAAATTTGCTGAAGTCCATATTTAGCTGCCATGTGGCTCTGCTAGTTAGCTGGTTAGACAACTTTTGACAAATGCTGTATATGTATAACTGGCTAACTTTAGGATAGTCCTTTGGCCTGATCAGACTTGGCCGAATAAATGAGCCAGCTAATTCTAAATATAGATTTAGCTGGTTATCTGGCCAAATCGACTCCTCTTCGATCTACCCATTCTCTGCCCCTGTCTTCGATCTGCCCATTCTCTGCCCCTGTCTTAGCTTGCTAACGATAACCGGCTATGTGCCTTTTTGAATACTGGGCTTGCTGTATTTTGGCCAAATAATCAATCACATAAGTACAATCCAATAACAGATCACTAGTACAATTAAAATCTGCTATCCTTGAAAGAATCATAAGCAAAATATATCCACTGTTCCTGCCTCACCTTTTCTCCGGAGCATGACTTGATCATAAGTGAGCTAATGATATGGTTAAGGAAGGATGGTGGACAACTCACATTTTCTGTAGCAAGAAAGGCAGAAGATAGAGATCGGAATACTTTCCAGGTCTTTTCCTTTAACCTTCTCTCTGCTCCCCTCACCTTATTGTGTGCCTGTCCATCTCAAGGCCAATCAGGCCACCTACTCAGAACAAGGTAGGCAGGTCATGGGGTGGATACATACAGAAGCTGATATGGGAAGCAGTGGATTCTGAGTCCAGCTGCACCTAGTTCCCAGCAGTGTCCCACTATACGGCTTTAGGTCCGCACAAAGCCTGGAAGCTACACCACCAGTAACAGAGACTGTGGGGGTGAGTCACTGATGCTTTCTTTATTGGAAGCATTTGTTTCTATGGATTGTCCCAACTCTTCAATAAAATAGAAATTTTGGTGGCTAAGGATGCTTTCTATTGCTTACAAATACAAATAGGTCTGTTTGAAGAGAAAATTGATCATTTTGTAGTGTGCCTGCTTTAAATTGAAGAACTGGAGGCAAAATCTTATACCTGATTGTCTGCTTTTAGTCTTGTTATATAACTTTCTTTTCTTTTTAACAATTGTCTTGCTTTATGACATATTCCAAGTCTCTTGTCCTGTAGGTATATCTTGTAAATTCTATTGAGCAGGAACTGTAATTTTTTGTGTGTTTGTATAGTGCTGCATATGTCATGTAGCACTATAAAAATGTTACACTAGTAGTAATAATAAAATCTCGGATAATAATAATGTTTTACTATTCCAGTTGTGTGCATTTGGGGTACATTTATTCAGATTATAACCATGATCCAGATGCATGGTAGTGCTTTTTGAATCTTAGACTAGGATGACACATGTCAATGTGTCATATTAGTACTTTTCCGATACCAGTCTGGCCCAACAGAAAAAGAAGAGGAAGCTGAAGGGAAGAAGCAAAGATATAAGACAGAGAAAAAAAAGAAAAAATAGACATGTTAGAGGAGTATTAAACAGGGGACAGAGAGAGAATAAAAGAAAATGAATGATTAATCAAAATGTAGGTGGACTGCTGGACAGGTGAGGAAGAAGAATGAAATAGAATGGAGAGCCAGAAAGGGAGAGTACCACCATTTTTCCACTTCACTTGGAACTAAATGTTGAAAGTTTTGTGTTCATGTCTATACATTTGTTTATTAATCTCATTAAAGCAATGAATTCAAATTTCCTGAGAAGAGGAACTGGTGTTATAATTTTATCAAGCAACCTTTTCAGAATACCGATGAAAATCAAGTCACAATCATTTAGCATGCCAGTCTCTGTTGAGATAAAAAAAATGGACTCCTGTAAAAGCTTAGGAATAGGTAATATATCCAGTATTAAGAATGTTAATCCCTTCATGAGAATTATACCAGATAACATTTCTTTGTTTCACTAAGTAGCTTAAACAGTTTTATAGTATTTCCTAAATAGACACTAAATTTCATAGTAGAATGAAGTAGTGCAGTTGCCAGATTAATGGACAACTTTCAAGGTTCTCTGTGCAGCCTAATATATATTAGGGTGCTCAGAAATCTACTATAGTATTTTATCATCTGCGAATATATCCACCCCCACATATGTGTGTATGTTTCAGTACGCATCAATATTTGCAATGCATTGAAAGCACATACCTTATATTATATTTTATAAACATATACGTATATTATTTTATATTTTTGTATGTGAAAAACCCAGATTTACATGAGGAAGCAGATATATTTAAAAATGTGTGCATACCTGAACTCACCAGTTTGCAGATACCTCCACCAGTCCACTCAGTACATCTCCAGTTTACAGACACCCTCCTACTGTAGGGAGATACCAGACGTTTTACCACTGTATCCAACCAAATTGTTGCGTTTCCCAGCTGCGGCTGGCCCGCGGCCGGCTCTACTCAACCCCGAATCTTGGGTTCCGTACCTGGCCCTTCCTCCTTGGCAGCGGTAGGCAGCTGCCTTCATGCTTGTGCTCCTGTTACACTCCCAGGCTCCTCTGGCAGCTCCTGGCCTCCTTCAATCCCAGTAGGGTCTCCCCACATGCATCGAGGGGAGACTCCGCCATCACATAGTTCCAGTCTTTCTGCCTTAAGCGCGCGCTCGCGCACCTTCACTGACTTTAAAGGGGCTGCAGCAGGAAACCTTCCCGCAGCGCTGGATGATGACGTCTCTAGGCCTTACTATTTAAGGCAGGCTCACCATTCGGTCTTTGCTTTGGCAACAGGTCTCCACGCTTCCTGTCGTGTGCTTAATTGCTGATGATTCGTGTTACTGTTCCTGTGTCTGGCCTAGTTCCAGTCTTTGTGTTCCTGTTCCTGTCCTTGTGTTCCAGTTCCAGCTTCCTGGTTCCTGACTACCCTTTGGAGAGATTCCTTGGCTTTGACCCTTGCATGTTCCTGACCATGCTTTGGACGGATTACTTGGCTTTGACTCCCATTTGTTGCTGACCTTGTCTCCAGCCACTTGCCCTGACTTCAGCTTGAACCTGACCTTGTCTCCAGTTGCCTGCCCTAACTCCAGCTTGTACCTGACCTTGCCTCCAGCTGTCTTGGACTTGGCCTTTCTTAGGCTTTTGCCTACTTGCAAGTCTGAACTTAACTTGTTCCTAACTGCTTGCCTGCTTCTGTCTGTCCAGGCTTCTGTAACCAGGCCTTGTCTTCAACCTTGCTCCTTTGGACCCTGAGTCTCCGCTGCTTCTTGGCACCCTACCTTGGACAATCTCTCCAGGATCAACCACATGGAGGCCCACCTAAGGCCAGCTGGTCCCAGTACTCAAGGGTTCAACCTGTGGGTAATGAGGGCTGGTATTGGCGAAGCTCCAACCGGCCTCTGCTTCCCGTTTGGCTCCGCCTCCCGATGGTGGGGACCCGTGGGGGGTTTCCTCACAGGTAGCACCAACTCCACCTCGGGCCAAGAGTCCAACTCTGCAACATAAATATAATACTGACCCCACAAGAGGGATACCAACTTCATATGATGGACACCAACATGTATATTTCAGCAGAAACCAAAAGAGGAACTTTTGACCCGAATAATAATACATGTCCAATTTATCTGATCTGCCTGTTTAACTTAAGGGATAGAGCTTCTCTCCAGAAACAACAGCTAAGTTGCACAGGTATATGGGACAAGTTCCACATTGAAAAAAAGCCAAAATCTGCCTGGAGATGAAAAACCAGCGATCCATAGGATGAGATAATTAGAAAGGTTGGCTCACAGAAATTTGCTAACATAGCAGGGCTGCTTGTTGGTCAGGAGGTTACAGGACTGAGATCAGAACTTAGTCTGTAGTTGCCATGTGGCAGGAGCAGTGACCCCCAATTTTAGGGGAAAGGGGGGGGGGCAGCAGTCTGAAATGAAGAAATGACCCCATCCATTTCTCTGCTTGACAATGCAAGAGCTCTTATATATTCATGCTTTGCCTGTTAAAAGTAGCCAGGGATAGGGCCCATGGAGGTGGCCAGTTAAAGAAGAACCATTAACAACTGAAGGTGATGCCCGTACCATCACTTCTGCCCCTCCCTGTGTCAAGGCCAATGAGCTGTGGTGTCCGGGAAGGCTGAACGTAAGAAAGCTTGCTGTATATGTCAAACCTATTTTTTCTTCTCTAGGGCTCAGAAAAGACCCTTAGTTCCACAAGCAACAGGGACCAAGAACGCATGCTCCCTCTAGCAGAGACCATCTCTGATACCTCCAATTACAGAGACTGCTCCAGGGTAAAACTGAAGGTAATCTCCCAAAGTTATGGGTGTAGTTAGCTAGCTCTGTATAACTAAAGCAATTCAAAGTCTCTGACATGATTAAGGGGCTGATGCAATATTATTCGCTGAAAGCGGGCACTGACTTTCCAGCGCTCACTTTCTTAACGCATGCATGGTGCCCTCAAGGGGGGCGCCATGCAATACCAAATTAGGGAGTTGAGCTAGCAAGGAGGAGCTATAGTAGCTTGTGCAACCTTAGCGCCTCCTTGCTAACACGACCTCGCGGTTACTGGCGGTCTGCCGGTTATGAAAACCAACACCGAGCATATTGGTGTCGGTCTTCAAATTGGCCGGCAGAGGGTTTTTTTTTTTTTTTATACTTTTAAAAAAGTACAGAAAAGCAGCTTTTTCTGCTTTTCTGTACTTTTTTTTAGTGCACTCAGCTAGTAACGCCTGCTCCAGGCAGGCGTTACTAGCTGAGCGATAAATGTGCGTCTGAGACGCACATTTATTTTTTTGCATTTGAAGTGAATGAGTAATTGCCTTATTCACATGCATTTGCATGTGATGAGCGCTAACTGATTCACTCCGCGTCTGACGCACATTATATAGGCGCTAATCCCCCTATTGCATTGGGGTGGATTAGCGCCTATTTAACCCGCATCCGACAGCGGGTTATACAGTGCGCTCAGCTGAGTGCACTGTATTGTAGAGATGTGAATCTGTTCCGGAATCTTTTCCGGTATCGGGTTCGTAGAACCGCGGGAAATGGCGCGGGCCATCCATTGCTCCTACCATGTGATAGGGACTGGCCAATGGAACCGATAGCCCCTGTCACATGGTACGGGCAAAGTGCCATTGGTGCCATTTTGATTAGTGGCAGCCAATGGCCCGAGAGCGGGAGATCACTCCTGGGACCCCCGCTGGACCACCATGTACTTTAGGAAAGTTTTTGGGGGGTCGGGAGGGGTGGAGATTCTAAATAATTAGATTGAAAGAGTCAGGGTGGGTTTGGGGGTTTTTTCTGTGTGCTCTTTGTTCCCTCCCCCACAAAAAGATAAGAAAACCACACACAAATTTCATGGGGTTTTCCTATCACTTTCGGGGACCCCCTCGACGGATTTGAAAATGTCGTACAATATTTTCATCCGTCAGAAAAATAATTCACATCCCTACTGCATTGCATCGGCCCCTAACTTCACTAAAGATGCAAAGCTTTAATAAGTATAAGCCAAGCCTGTGCTGCATCAAGGACTCTAGAGATGTTTCTAATTGGTACATTAGAAATATCTGAAAATTAAGCAATGATTCTGAGACAAACAAGTGTCTTTTCAGATCGCAAATAAGGTAATGAGTGGTAAATTTTTGTAGCACAGCAGTATCCCCCAGAGAGGGAAGCGGAGGGGAAGGAGGCATCTTCCACACACACACCCCCCCCCGTTACTCTTATTGCTTACACTAGCACTTCACCCTGACCCCCCCCCCCTCAATTCACTCCGACCTCCCACCCAAAAATTGCAGACAACAGACGTCTGTTATCAGTTGTGCTAGGTAATTAGCAAGTATAAAATTGTGTGGATAACTTACCTATTGTATTCATTTTATAAAACAGCAACTTATGTGCATACCACTTGGTCTTGCTTTAGCCCATCTCTACAATGCCCCTTTTTCTGAGAAAATTGTGCACGTGAAACCAAAAATACACACATACTTTTGCTTATAAAATGGTCTGTATGCAAATACAAATTACTTAAGCTCAGATATGCTAATGTTATGGGTATAATTCCTTTGAAAATGAGCTCATTACTTCATAAAAGTTCTGCAGTAACCAAATGTGTTGTTAGTCCAATAAAAGGTTATCATCTACAGCACAGATTGATACTGCAAATTGAAAGTGAGTGTTTCATTCTTTATTGAAATTCTGATATATGGTAGCAAAAAAGTTTAGACATTTTAAAACTGAATTTCAGGCACTTGGGGCCTAATTTATTAAGACTTTTTTTCCCATTTGGTGTCTAAGGGAAAAATAGTAAATGACCCTATTTTCCAAATTATGTGGCCAATTACTTGTTCTTTTGTAAAATTATTATAATTTGTAGTTTTTTATACAAATGTATGAACCGATTATTATGCAGTTTTGTAACCTTTGCCCCTGGCTATGGACAGAACAATTAATTGAAGCAATGGATGAGTTTTGTAGACTTGTTTACTTGAATTTATAATCCTTGATTCTAATCTTAGTCAGAATTTTCTCACTATTTTTTTGACTTAGGATACAGATTTTGTGGAATTTATCAGAATGACACATTGAAATAAAGCTAAGCTATTACATTTTTTTTAATCTCAGTTTGAATACAGTGTACCTATAATTGTGCTAAACACAATTTAAAATTTTCAGATTTGTTTGCAGACCATAAAATAGATTCCCCAATTCAAGCAAAAACATTCTGACCAAGTTTATATTTAGATGAGATCCAAGGAAGATGGTGGCAGACAAGTCAGCCTATTTGTATTTATCCATAGTCCTACTTGATCTCTTCTCCTTGTATGTCTTTCCTAAGTATGCCACTGTTTTTTACTCCTATCACCTCATCTAGAAGTCTGTTCCAGGTGTCCACTGTCCACCATCTTCTCAGTGAAAATATTTCTTTCATATTCTTTTCTTAACATCCCTCCTTCAGTTTCATTTGATATCTCCTTGACTGCTAAGCTTCACATTTTATGGGAAAAAATCCTGGTACCTTACTAAATCATGCTAGATCAAGGGTCAGTAACCAATGGCACTTATGTCATCTGAATACCTTCCTCCTGATACCATGGTCCCTCCCAATGTGAAGGCTATGATTTATTTTTCAACATTTGCAGGCCAGCTGTCCTAATCACACAATGTATGCAATTAGCACTACCAGTCCACGAGTTTTCTAACTGAGAGCAAGTTGTGAGTGACATGCCATGTGGATGGAAGTACAGTCTGAGAAGTATGTTGAATGGAAGTAGAATGTTTCTGGCAAAAGGACACCCAGAGAACGGACTTATCTTTGACGAGGACCCTGCCTGCTTCAAGAAGTCAATATTCTGGTGGGGAACTCCACTCTCCCCTCCCATGGCAGGATTAATTCAGGGGAAGGATCTGTTGTTTCCTCCCTCTCTCCCTCCATTAGTGGCAGGATTTAACCCACTTGGATTTCCAAAGGAGACACTGTTAGTTTATTAGGGATGTGAATTGTGTGCCCGATCGTTTTAACGATCGGCTTCGGCTGGGGGAGGGGGGGGGAAATCTGATCGTTAGAGATGTGAATTGGAATCGGTTCCGATTCCAATTCACATCACTAATTTTTTTTAGTGAGGCCCGTGCTGATAAAAAAAAACCCCACCCCGACCCTTTAAAATTACCCCCTTAGCCTCCCCCACTCTCCCGACCCCCCCCAAAAAAAAACTTTTTACACATACCTGGTGGTCCAGGGGGGGCCGCGGGAGCGATCTCCCGTTCCCGGCGCTACCTTTGCCCTCACGATGGCCCCTGTGTCATAGTGAGGGCAAAGGTAGTGCCAGCCCCATTTTGAATACTGGCAATACGGCCCGAGTGCAGGTGGTCGCTCCCGGACCCCCGCTGGACTTTTGGCAAGTCTTGTGGGGGTCAGGAGGCCCCCCCAAGCTGGCCAAAAGACCCTGGGGGTCCAGCGGGGGTCCGGGAGCGATCTAATGCACTCAGGCCATATTTATAATATATTCAAAATGACGCCGGCATTACCTTTGCCCTGTCACATGGTAAGGGCAAAGGGCCATTGGCGCCATTTTTTTTAGCGCAGCTGATGACCTGGGAACATTAGATCGCTCCCGCGGCCCCCCCTGGACCACCAGGTATGTGTAAAAAGCTTTTTGGGGGGGTCGGGAGAGTGGGGGAGGCTAAGGGGGTAATTTTAAAGGGTCAGGGTGTTTTTTTTTTATCGGGCCATCTGCGCCATTTATATTAGTGGCAGCCAAAATGGCGCCGATGGCCCGAGAGCGGGAGATTGCGCCGGGACCCCCCCACTGGACCACCAGGTAATTTAAAACATTTTGGGGGGTTTCGGGAGGGTGGGGGATTTGTTTTAAAGGTTCGGGGTGGGTTTAGGGGTTGTTTTTGTGTGCCAGTTTTCCCGCCCTCCCCCGATTTATGATTTTTCATGATAAATCGGGGTAATTTCTTTTTTTTGTTTTTTTTGTTTTTATATTGTTTTTATTAAGAGGTAACACATACATCCATTATACAGCATATATAAATAAATCTTATACAGCAAAATGGTCATAGTATCCATTACGATGAACAAGGCTCAAAAGTACCTCTCATTTTATAGAAATAATAAAACAAAGCTTAGAGAATAGTAGAATAATAAAGTAAGCGTATTCAGAAAGAAGAAAAGAAAGAAAGAAAAGAGGAGAAATACAGAAAGAAAGATATCACCGTTGCAGAAAGTAGTAGGATGAAACCAACTACATTGGACGTAGTGAACTATGGACGAAAGGAAAATGAGGTGTAATAAAGCTACCCAGCTACCGTGTTTAATAAGGTAAAATAGTCATCAACCGGCTTCCACACCCGATACCATGATGCAACCCTATGAAATTTGAGAGCCATAGCCTTTTCATATTTAATATACAGGCATATGGAATTCCACCACAAATGTTCAGAGAGGGACTTACTGTTTTTCCAGTTGGCCATAACATTATGTATTGCAACTAATAGCAGAAAATCTAACAATTTGCTGTGAGCAATATTAAGTTGTATGGTAGGGTCATTACTACGCAATATGACCAAAGAATAGGTCAAGAGACACGTGAGTTGTAATATATCTGATATGATAGACCAGACTTGCATCCAGAACCTGTGCACTATGGGGCAAAAATACAACATATGAAAAAATGATCCATTGCCCTCATGACATGACCAACAGGCGTGGGACTGTGCTAAACCAGCTCTGTGTAATTTCCATGGAGTCCACACTGCTCTATGCATAATAAAATAAGAAGTTTGTGTTAAGCTCGAGGAGAGCGATATTCGTATCGATTTCTGCCAAAGGGATTGCCATTTGATGGGAGTTAAACGTGTATGAAGGGTAGCCATCCAGTACGATTGTACCCCTGTGGTGGATTTCTGCGACATCTGGCTCTTGATATGTCTGTACAGTTTTGAGGCAAGATGGCCCTTTTCCCCATTCAATGAGTAAAAGGATAATAAATGGGGTTCATCTTGTGACAGGTGAACCGAAGCAGAAATATCTTGAAAAACATGTTGTAACTGTAACCAAGCGTAATATTGAGATGAGGGTAATCCAAATTGGGTTCGCAAGTGATCAAAGGGAAGCAGTTTATTATTCTGAAATACTGATGCCAAGAACCACACTCCACATCTTTGCCATGATGGCCAGCTGATTGTATGATTATCAATTTTTATTTTGGGATTATGCCAAAGTGGAACATATATTGAGCCAGACCAAGGAGGCAAATTAGAGGATCGCATCTTGTCAAATTCTATCATCGCTCTGTGTAGGGACCTTACTATAGGATTGAGTTTAGCATATAATGATAATGGAACTCCCGGAAAATATCTCATAGGAGCAGGAAAGATTAACACTCGCTCTATAGAAAGCCATCTAGGGGAAGTAGAAGAAGGTGTGTCATCACTAAAATAATGAAAACCCTGTTGTAATATGTAGGCTTGATGATAGGTATAAAAATCGGGAAAATTTACACCTCCATGTACATTAGCTTGTTTCAATTTGGATAATGCTATGCGGGGGGGTTTATCTTTCCAAAGAAATCTGGCAAGCAGTTGATCAATCTGTTTATAGAAATTACTAGAAAAAGATATGGGAACCATGGAAAGAATATACATAATCCGTGGTGCAAGAACCATTTTAATGGAATCTAGCCTCCCCCACCAAGTCAAATTCAAAGGGGACCAGGCTAACAATGCGTCACGAAGTTGTTGAATGGTGGTTTCCTCACAGTGAGTAACAGTTAAATTAGGATCCGTTTGGAATCGGATACCCAAATATTTGAGGCCACTCTTTACGGTTTGTATAGGAAGTTGAGCCAGCTTTAACAAGGCACCTTGGGAATTTAAAGGGAGCATCTCAGTCTTATGCCAATTGATTTTGTAACCAGAGATGAGAGCATAATGTGAAATAAGAGCAAATAGGGAAGGGAGAGAGATCTCAGGATTAGTAAGAAACAGGAGAACGTCATCCACATATGCCGATAATTTGAACATTTCGTCCCCTATCACAAATCCCTGTACAGTTATTGTTTGTCTAATAGAGAGTAATAGTGGTTCCAAAGCCAGATTGAAAAGAAGGGGGGACAGAGGACAGCCTTGGCGGGTACCTCTGTGTAGGTGAAATGGTGCAGAAGAGTGATTATTGATAAATAGAAAAGCCGTGGGCGAGGAATATAAAGTTTGAACCCAGGAGAGGAAAGTCGGGCCAAAGCCAAACCAACGGAGAGTAGCCCATAAAAAAGGCCATTCGACACGATCGAATGCCTTTTCAGCATCTAATGAGATGGCCACTGCAGGGACTGCTAACGCAGGCGCCCAATCTAATATATGGAAAAACATATGAGAATTGTTGGCTATCAATCTTCCTTTAATGAATCCAGATTGATCTGGATGTACAATAGTGGGCATTGCTTGGGATAAACGAGATGCTAGGATTTTTGCAAAAATTTTATAATCAGTGTTCAATAGTGATATTAGTCGATAATTAGAAATAGAGGAGGGATTTCTTCCTGGCTTTGGAAGAACTATAACACATGCCTCAGTGAAACTTGAGAGACCATCTGGAGAAGAAAGAATAGAAGAGAAATACTGGTGCAAATGCGGAGAGAGCACTGTTTTAAAAGCATGGTAAAAGCATGGTAAAAGTCCATCCGGCCCAGGGGCCTTGCCGTTAGATAGCGATGTAATAGCTGCAGAAACTTCCTCCACGGTGAAAGGCATATCTAACGACGAGATTTGAGATTCTGTAAGAGATGGATGAGAGATGGTCGCCAGGAACTCCTGTACATGTTCCGCTGAAGAGTCAGCCTCTGATTGGTAGAGAGTATCATAGAAAGGTGCCCTATCCCTATCAATACCAGGAGTGTTGTGATCTTCCTGCACACAGTTCCCTATCCCTATAAATACCAGGAGTGTTGTGATCTTCCTGCACACAGTGCCCTAACCCTGACACCAGGGGTGTTGTGATCTTCCTGCACACAGTGCCCTATTCCTATTAATACCAGGAGTGTTGTGATCTTCCTGAACACAGTGCCCTAACCCTGATACCAGGGGTGTTGTGATCTTCCTGCACACAGTGCCCTAACCCTGACACCAGGGGTGTTGTGATCTTCCTGCACACAGTGCCCTATCCCTATTAATACCAGGAGTGTTGTGATCTTCCTGCACATAGTGCCCTAACCCTGTTACCAGGGGTGTTGTGATCTTCCTGCACACAGTGCCCTATCCCTATCAATACCAGGAGTGTTGTGATCTTCCTGCACACAGTGCCCTATCCCTATTAATAACAGGAGTGTTGTGATCTTCCTGCACACAGTGCCCTAACCCTGATATCAGGGGTGTTGTGATCTTCCTGCACACAGTGCCCTAACCCTGATACCAGGGTTGTTGTGATCTTCCTGCACACAGTTCCCTATCCCTAGTAATACCAGGAGTGTTGTGATCTTCCTGCACACAGTGCCCTAACCCTGATACCAGGGGTGTTGTGATCTTCCTGCACACAGTGCCCTATCCCTATCAATACCAGGAGTGTTGTGATCTTCCTGCACACAGTGCCCTATCCCTATTAATAGCAGGAGTGTTGTGATCTTCCTGCACACAGTGCCCTAACCCTGATACCAGGGGTGTTGTGATCTTCCTGCACACAGTGCCTTATCCCTATCAATACCAGGAGTGTTGTGATCTTCCTGCACACAGTGCCCTATCCCTATTAATACCAGGAGTGTTGTGATCTTCCTGCACACAGTGCCCTAACCCTGACACCAGGGGTGTTGTGATCTTCCTGCACACAGTGCCATATCCCTATTAATACCAGGAGTGTTGTGATCTTCCTGCACACAGTGCCCTATCCCTATTAATACCAGGAGTGTTGGGATCTTCCTGCACACAGTGCCCTAACCCTGTCACCAGGGGTGTTGTGATCTTTCTACATGCAGTGCCCTATCCCGCCTGCATTACTAGTGAGAGGCTGGCTTTACAGACAGGGGGGAGCTTCCTGACCTTCACTCCTCCCCTCCCCCATGCCCCAGGCAGTGAATGGTGTGTGGGTGAGGGGGGGAGGAGGATGGTGAAGGGTGAGACAGCTTCCTCCCTGCATTACTAGTGAGAGGCTGGCTTCACAGAAAGGGGGGAGCTTCCTGATCCTCACTCCTCCCCTCCCCCATGTCCCAGCCAGTGAATGGTGTGTGGGTGAGGGGGGGGGGGAGGATGGTGAGGCTGAAACAGCTCCTTCCCTGCATTACTAGTGAGAGGCTGGCTTCACAGACAGGGGGGAGCTGCCTGAGCCTCACTCCTACCCTCCCCCATGTCACAGCCATTGAATGGTGTGTGGGTGAGTGGGGGGGGGGAGGATGGTGAAGGCGGAGACAGCTCCCTCCCTGCATTATTAGTGAGAGGCTGGCTTCACAGACAGGGGGGAGCAGCCTGACCCTCACTCCTCCCTTCCCCTAAGTCCCAGCAAGTGAATGGTGTGTGGGTGAGGGGGGGGAGGAGGATGGTGAAGGGTGAGACAGCTCCCTCCCTGCATTATTAGTAAGAGGCTGGCTTCACAGACAGGGGGGAGCTGCCTGACCCTCACTCCTCCCCTCCCCCATGTCCCAGCCAGTGAATGGTGTGTGGGTGAGGGGGGGGGGGAGGATGGTGAGGCTGAAACAGCTCCTTCCCTGCATTACTAGTGAGAGGCTGGCTTCACAGACAGGGGGGAGCTGCCTGACCCTCACTCCTCCCCTCACCCATGTCCCAGCCAGTGAATGGTGTGTGGGTGAGTGGGGGAGGGAGGATGGTGAAGGCGGAGACAGCTCCCTCCCTGCATTATTAGTGAGAGGCTGGCTTCACAGACAGGGGGGAGCTGCCTGACCCTCACTCCTCCCTTCCCCCAAGTCCCAGCAAGTGAATGGTGTGTGGGTGAGGGGGGGGGAGGATGATGGTGAAGGGTGAGACAGCTCCCTCCCTGCATTATTAGTGAGAGGCTGGCTTCACAGACAGGGGGGAGCTGCCTGACCCTCACTCCTACCTTCCCCCAAGTCCCAGCAAGTGAATGGTGTGTGGGTGAGGGGGGGGGGAGGAGGATGGTGAAGGCTGAGACAGCTCCCTCCCTGCATTACTAGTGAGAGGCTGGCTTCACAGACAGGGGGGAGCTGCCTGACCCTCACTCCTCCGGGGTGTTCTGATCTTCCTGCACACAGTGCCCTATCCCTGATACCAGGGGTGTTGTGATCTTCCTGCATGCAGTGCCCTATCCCTATTAATACCAGGAGTGTTGTGATCTTCCTGCACACAGTGCCCTATTCCTGATACCAGGGGTGTTGTGATCTTCCTGCACACATCCTGGTATCAGGGATAGGGCACTGCGTGCAGGAAGATCACAACACTCCCGGTATCAGGAATAGTGCACTGTGTGCAGGAAGATCACAACACCCCTGGTATTAGGG